>NC_056706.1:16139829-16327329 GCF_018831695.1 Puntigrus tetrazona | reverse complement strand
TTTCCTTATGTGTTTTCTCCGAGGGATTGGGTTATGAGATACACATTAAATATCCATTAATACCTCATTATCCCACTGATAAGATTACCATGATAATGAGGCAGAAATTCTAATTGTTTCACTACTGCGGGTGCCACTCATTTAATCATGCACCTGAAAGACGGGCGGCCCAGAGCCCCTGCCTCACTCACTGTAAACAGGGCCAGCGGGGGAAAGCTCTCCTGCAGGCCCACCAAACCTGCCCTTGTGTGCGCACGTATGCGTGCGTATGTGGGGAGACGTGACCTGTGGAGAGCTTCATACGGAGCGCTCATGATCTCCGCTTCCGTCCGACCATCAGCCGCCCCCGCACTCTTGCAAACAGCCCCCTTCGCCATGCTGGCTGTTCTCCCTCCCCTTCCCCTTTCCGGCGCTCCATCTCCATTCTTCTGCCTTGTTAGGCGTTAGCTCCTGTTGGGAGTGTTTCAGAGAGAGGAGGCGCTGTGTGGGATGCTGGTTGAGAGAATAATGAGGTTATGAGTGATGCTCTGCTCGATCCACACCTCAAAGTCACAACCCTGATGATACCGTGTATGCGTGTCTGCGCCTGTGTGTGAGGAGGGAGGCCGCAATTAACCTTTGGCCATCTCTGTCGCAGTCCGCCTACCTGCTGCTTTAGATCACAGACGCCTCATGCCCATGTGCTTCTTATGTGTGTGTTCTCCTTAGGGGCTGCGGCGGAGAACGCCTTGGGCAGCATGCTGTGTCTGCCAGTACTGCTGGACCCATACGGGTCTACCATCTCCGAGACGACGAGTGAGGCGTGGAGCGTTGAGGTTCTGCCGAGTGACTCGGGTGAGAAATGAACCCATACAAGGATGGTTCAGTTTAGAGTGTTATTGTTCAGCTTTGGCTTTACTGAATAGAGTCATGGAGCTCTTTATTAAATGTAGCTCTGTTCCTGGCTGCTGGGAAATATGCTAAAATATGCAGTTTAATATTTTACATGTACTTTACATGTCTATAAGATGATAGTTTAAAGTAGAGGGTTTTCCCAGTTATACTGTGATCTAAAGTGTCCCTTGAGAACCTGCCAACAAACCTGTCAATTAATTTTTATAGGATTTTACGAACACAAATGACCAATTTTGAATCATTTGAATGACTTAATTTTATCTTTTAATTGTAACATATATTTTTAAATTATAATATTATATAAAAGTATTTTCTTTTGTTTCTTATTCATGTTTTCCTATCAAAAAAGGAAAAATATGATTCAAGTGCAAAAAAATGAAAGAAAACATTATTTGTATTAAAGCATAGGATCTGTGCTTTGGGACTTAAAGTGTCAATGCTGCCTTAATAATAATAATAATAATAATAATAATAATAATAATAATGTTACTATAATGTTAAAAAATAAAAGATATTAATATTATTATTTCTAAACAACGCAGCTTGATTATTAGGATACTACTCTACACTGCTCAAAACTTGCTTTTCTGTAGTCAGCAGCAAATCCTTTAAATATGAAAACACAGGTACTTACAGGAGTCAGAAGCACCAGACTGCCTTTGCAAAGTTGGAATTGCCAACTTTATATCCTCTGTGCACAGCCAGCATAGGCTGCTCTCCAGGTTCAGAATCAGTCCTCTGTAAATGCGCTGAACACACTCCTAATATATGTGTTGAACTGTTCTCAAACAGTGTTGTAAAAACTTAACTGCTTATCTCTAGTTCTAGTGTCCTCTTTTGGAAGCACAAAGAAAGTAGTTTCACTTTCACAACAAAACACTACAGGGTACTTGTTGCTGTTGTATCAGGAATTTTAAAGATTTAAATACTATTGTTAATATCCATTACTGAAATTTGGTTGTTGTGACAACCCCTAATGGTAAACAGGGCTGATTATGTTATGAATCATGCAATTGTGAGTAAGAAACAATGTAAAACCACACTGTGCCAGTAGCAGGCATACGGCAGGCTGTGTGTGGTCTTGTCTCCCTGCCCGATTTGCATCACAAACACTAGAAAGAGAGAATGAGTGATTGTTTTTTTTCTTTGCTGGGGTTTGCTTCAGTTGTAGGCAGTGGAAAAGTAGACTCCAAAGACCAATTGAGACTTACATTATTACAAATGAGCACGTAAATGAGAGCCCTCCACGGGGATGCCCTGGGTGTCTTTATGTGTGTGTGGATACGCTGTTTTCTGCAGTTAATGATTCTGTGTTGCAGAAGCAGCAGACCTGAAGCAGGAGGAACGATTGCAGGAGCTGGAGAGCTGCTCGGGTGTGGGTAGCACTTCAGATGACACTGAGGTCAGAGAGGTCAGCTCCCGACCCAGCACCCCGGGACTCAGTGTCGTTTCAGGTACACATACACAAAAACTTGTCTAAATGCCCTCAAATGAGCAATCGTTGTCAGTCTGGAATCGCTCTGTATTCATCTTGCAGAATCCCACAATCCAAAGGTTTGAACATCTTGCATGTCACATTTGAATGTTATCCTCTGCCTCGTCGAGTTCTTTATTCAGCGACTCTTCTTCCCTGACATGCTGATGAAGACGAATAGCCATGTAACACAACGGCAAACTCCTTGTGGGGAGTTTTCCCTGAGGACTTTGGCAGATGGATCGCCTTTCCCTTCCTCCTTCCTTCATTTTTGCCGTTTCCATCTCTCGTTCACCTACTCTGAATCTCCCTGGGGATCCTCCTGCCCTCTTTGTGTGCTCAAGGGAGCATTGGCATGGTTTCTTCACTTCCACGAAGAGCTTGAAATGAGATTGGCTGTTCAACGTGGCCACCACTCCATCACTTACAAGCTGTACTTTTGCTTACTCTCAGAACTATTCTGTAGATCTGAGAGATATATGCACAATCGAACCCTAGGCTTGTTTTGCTAAGGCAGCAGAATAGAGTGAAAAATGTTTTCTTCTTTGAGGTATAGTTGAAGGTTCTGCTGATTTGTTACATATTGTTTGTGCAGGCATCAGTGCCACGTCAGAGGACATCCCCAATAAGATTGAAGACCTACGCTCAGAGTGCAGCTCAGATTTTGGCGGCAAAGACTCTGTGACCAGTCCAGATGGAGAGGACTCTGCTCATGGTACAAGCACACAGTCATGTTACTGATTGACCACATGCACACACATACTCACTCATTAATTAAAGATGCACCAAGGAAACTTCACTCCTTAAGATATGATATACAAGCTGTTTTATGATTTGTAACACCAGTAGAGTCTCATTTCGGCTGCCAAGATCTCTACATTTGGTTGGTTAGCTGTTATTCCGTGCTGGTATATAATTCAACTTCAGTGATCCGTAATTCAGACAACATTTGAAATAATGTGATTATTAGTATTTTCTTGGTATGTATACGTGTGTGTGTGTGTGTGTAAGTATATGACATTTATGTATACTTTTACATTACTTTTCTCAAGTTTGGGTATTAAGTATTTGAAATATTTTTGTATTCAGCAAGGATATATTAATTTAAAAAGTGAATAGTGAAGTGAAAAAAAGTAAAAAGTGAAGTCTTTTATAATGTTCCAGAAGATTTCTGTTTCATATAAATGCAGTTTACACTGAAGGCTGAAGTAATGGCTCTTGAATATTCAGCTGTGCTATCACAGGAATAAATGGCATTTTAAAATATATTAAAAGATAAGATGGCTATTTTATATTGTAAAAATATTTTACAGTATTACAGTATTTTGAACAAATAAATGCAGCCTTGGTGAGCATTAAAGATTTTTTTTTCAAAAACATTAAAAATGGTTAATGTTATTGGCTACAACATTTTGTTTAACTGCTGGCTTTTGGATTTTAATATCAGTGTATCCGCTTGTGTTGCAGACCAGTTGATGGAAAATGGGCAGCAGAGAGCATAATGCTGATATATCAGTTGTTTAATGATGGTGATACGCACCAGTGAAACACATGAACATGTGATAACTTTTTGCATCTTTAAGTTTAAATTAAGTTTTGTAAGCACATCTACATAGGAGTATGTTAGACTTTTTTTTTTAATCTTCAAACATGTTTTTATTCACTATTAAATCCTGGACAGTTGTTGAATGTTTCTTGGGATTTCTGCCGTGAGATTAACATGTCCTTTGTCACTCATTTACTTCATCACTTTACGCACCTCTCCGTTTTTCCACCTCTCTAGGAGCTCACAGTCTATCCTGTGCACCCTCTCAAGCAGATTCACTGCTGGCCATGTTCGATCCCCTCTCCTCCGGAGAAGGTAATGTCACTTCCCAGCATGCACTGCTGTTGAATGCAGTACTTACACATGTAAGAGCTAGAAAGGAGTACCATTAATGTGCCTAATGACAAGAGCCCACTAAACAGCGTGTGTGCTCTGAAATAAAGCAAGTGCTTGCCAGACATCTATCCTATTATGGCCCATTCTTGTAGAATAGGTGGTTTTATTATGCTGGTGTTTAAAGGCTAAATTTGATTTGTGCCTGTCTAAGCCTGCAAATATACAATGGAAAGTTGCATAAATGTGTTGGAGAGACATTGTGAAAATACGTGTGTGGGGCAAGGTGAGGGGATGACAGGTTGCTAGACCTCACTGCAGGCGTTTTGGCTCAGCGGCCTGTCCCTACTGAGCTAGTGGCACAGGGCTGGCATTGGAAGGCACACAGCAGAGATGCTGTACCCTTGGAACAGGTGGCCTACTTTCACCTGAGGTCTGTCTGACTCTGACAGCTCTCTCAAGCTCTCTCTCTCTCACAAACACACTCACTCTCACACACACACACACACACTCTCACACACACCTGCTGATGGTGTGCGTGCTACCTTTTTTATGAACGCCAGCTGAACAGAAGTCATGTCACGACCCTGGCTCTAGTTTTGTTTGTCAAGAACTGGAGGTTACGTTGCAAATATCAATATGCAAAAACATATTTTTTCACAGTTATAGAGTTTAGCCTGCGGTGTGCTTTAAATGCAAACGTGAAGGCCCTCTAAATTTGGGTCAAATGTCTTTTGCAGGTTCGTCCACTGGCACCATCGTGCGGCCCAAGGTACACTATCCCCGACCCCCTCACCTCCCCCTGACCCGCCCATCCCAGAGGCCAGCATAACGGGCCACCAAGAGCCTCGTCCACCCCTCTTCGCCCCTCACCTGGCGCAGAGTGACCTGGAGCATCCCAAGCAGAGGCACTCTTACCCTGAAAGGCTGGTCAGGAGCCGCAGCACAGATGTGGTGTCCGCTGGCCTCAGACCCAACAGTGATCCTGGACTGAACCGCAGGACCATGATGGAGGAGAGAGATCCAGCTGGGGCTTATTCCACAGGACCCACCTCCTCTCCCAGCAAGGATTCACTCAAAGGAGAGGTGAGAAAAGGGGATTTATCACTTTTGTCTAATCAAGTGTTATTTATCTAGACTTAAATGTAATTTATTTCTGTGACGTAAAGCTAAATTTGCACATGAAAAGTGTCACATGGTCCTTCAGAAATCATTCTAATATGCTGATTTTATTATTAGCAGTATTAAAGAGTTGTGCCACTTAATATTTATCTGGAAACAACAAATTAATGTATATATATATTTAATAATAATTTTTCATGAATTTAAATTTAAAAAGAACTAAATATTTTAGAATTTGATATTTTTATAATCGTATACATCCTTTGCTATTACTTTTGCTCAGTTTTTTTCTTTCTCTTCATTCATTCAAAATTATTAATTATTAAATCGTTAGAAAAACAATCTTTCACTATGTAAAATATATATTTCTGGAGGGAAAAAAGTAAAATTGAAACGTAATAATAAAAAAAAAAACTTTTATTTAATTTTTTTTTTTTCATTTATGGTTCAAGTTAATTGAGGTCAAGTACATGCAAGTAAGATTCAAATGTTTGGGTGAACTGCTTCTTTAAATGATGATGGTTTTGTATGCGTTTAGTCTGAGGACAGGAAGGACAGTGATGATGAGAAGTCTGATAGGAACAGACCCTGGTGGAAGAAGCGTTTTGTTCCTGCCATTCCTAAAGGTGAGGAACCCAACACTTACTCCCTGACTGTTTTGTAATAAGTACATGTCTGCCTTTTATCCTATGGATGGTGGTCAATGGCTAGAAAATATGGAAATAGTTAGCATAGATGAATGCGTCAATGGGAGAAAAGTGCTGATAATATTGGCTTTGATTTTTGGTCCAAATGGAATGATGGCAATAAAATTTTAAACTTTAATATTCGCTAATACTGATATATCCACTGCTCTAATGTTTGTGCTTACAACTAAGACTTCTTTAAATGTGCAAAGCTTTAAATGTGTACTCAGATTATTGCATTTGTGAATGTGAGTCTGTGTTTCTAATTGGAGAAGAAATTGGATAAGAAAATATTCATTTTAAAAATTAATTGTTCTCGGCTGTTCTTCTCTTTTAGATGTTTGACTTTTAAACACAAAAGCTGTGTTTTGCATGAACTTGTCTTGTATGTTAAATGTTTCAGGGGAGAACGTATATATTCTATTTAATACATATTTTCAATATACATTGGTGAATATAAAGTTCAAAAGAACAGCTGTTATTATAAAAAAACCCATAAATGTCTTATGTCACTTTTGATCAATTTAATTAAAAAAACAAAACAAAACATTTTTTAGATAGTCAAACTTCAAAATGCAACTTGATTCGGTCTAACTTTTTTAGGTCATTAGCAATTAGCATTTAGCATGGCTTGGGTTTGTGTTTGTGAAGCCCAACCCTGTCTGTTGCTGTCTGTGTTCCTCACACAGTGCTCTATTGGACTGCAGAGGGTGAACTCCCAGGTAACCCGCTCTTCAAGCTCTCTCCCACTCAGTCCTAGTGCTGTACACTAGCAGCCCAAATATTTGCTAGCTCCTGTAGACTCCTCCTCGCCACTGCGTGTCGGCTCGAGCTGTGACATGACACAGTCAAGCTTCATCTTGTCCTTCATGCAGCCATCTTGGTTTTTTCATAATTTATTTTGCAGTGGTTAAACTCTCTAAATAAGGATTTTGCTTAAATATGCACTTGGAAAAAGATGCATAATATTCCCCAGAGATGTAAACCTACTTTGGTATCAAGTGAAAACTAAAATAAATAATAATTTAGAAAGACTGTTAACAAGCATGTAAGTTTTGTTGTGGAATCAGATTTGATGTTTAGAGGCAAGATATTTTACTTTTTTTTTTTTTTTTTTTTTTTTTTTGCAACTATAGACAGTCTGATATTGATATCAGAACATCAGTTTCCATATACCATTCATATTAAGACAATCTCATCAGTTTTCGCACACGGCCTTTACACGTGCATACAACTGGCCCACATCTGTGTGTTTGCACTTAAGTAGTGACATGCTTCCTGTCTTAGTTCCCATTACTGAATATTTAGTAGTGGCTCAACAGAATTCAAAGCATGTTCGTCCATTTGGTACATTGGACCAGGGAGGATCTGTGTCTTGAGGTTTGCTGCCTTGTAGGAGTATGGATGCAGCGTTGAGTTAATTTTTTTTTTTTTTTTGTGAGGAAAAACTGTTCTTGGTCATTTTTGCAGTGCCGATTGGGGGGCTGCGAAAGCGGGACAAGCCGGAAAAAGATGAGCAAGGAGCAGAGAGGGTACCGCAAGGTATGCTTTCATTTAACTCTTAATAAACACTCATTGCAGCTGTTGTCCAAGCTGATCATATGTGAATGCATCTCAGGTATACCAGATGAGCCTTCAGCTTTCAGGCAGAGCTCTAAGACCCAGTCAGCAGAGGCAATAATGGACAAGTACAAGTACATCATGGAGAAACGACCCACTCACAGTGATGGGGCAGTTGCTGGGAGTTATGTTGGACAAGGTTTGTCATACGATGTTCATACATTATAAAGAAACTGTAGAAACGCTCTCTTCCTTCAGTAGTGTGCAGTAAATAACTAAAGGATGATGCTTCTAACATTTCATAGTAGTCTGGGACAGACACTGTAGCTTCTGCTGTTCATTTTAGTGAATTGGTTTGCGTATGTTGTTCATGTAAATATATCAAGCAGGAATTACATATGATGTCACAGAAAACTAATTATTTTGTTAAATTCTATCACAAATAATAATTTATAGTTTATGTAGTACACATCCACACATACACAAACAAGTTGTTGCTTTTTTTAAAAGTTCTATTTTATATACAAGTTCAATTTTATTAAATATAATATATTTATAATGTATAATGTATTTATAATGTATAATGTAATACATTTTAATGTATTTATTTATTAATCTAAATCTATCTCTGGCATTAAACAGCCTATGAAGCTAATTTGGCATTTTTGTATTAAAATATATTAGGCTTAAATATATTTGGCTGTTATATGAAATGAAACACAAAAACAAAATGGCTTTTGTTGGCATCGTATATTGTTTGGAACAGGACTGGAAATAGTTTTTAAAATAACTACCCCAACACTGCTTACGCTGCTTTTTCTTATGTTTGACAAACTTTATCAATTTGTCATCTGGTGTCTTGTAACTGTTCTGTTGTGTTTTTGCAGAGCCTTGTAGAGAAGGGGACAGTGAGCACGACTCCCCTAAAGATGAAGCTCTGCAGAACATCTCTGCAGATGACCTTCCAGACTCTGCCAGTCAGACAGCGCCCCCTCAGGACAAGACTTTCTCCTTCAGGTCTCTCAGACAAACTAACTCTCGCACTTTGTTCTCTTGAAAGTAAAATCAGTACATTCTGAGTCTCGGAAAACAAAATAGCAATGAAAATTTAACAGAATCAGAACGAGGAATGAATTTTGATCCTGTCTTTTGCATCTCTGCAGCGATATCAAGAAAAAGCTTCGCCTGGCGCTGTGCTCTGCAGATTCAGTTGTATTTCCCATCATTCCAGCAGCAACAACACGTAATGGTCTCCCGGACCATGCAGATCCTGAAGGTTACTTATCTATTGTCTTTACTTGCCTCATTCTATACTTCTTACAAAGCTGTAACTGCTGTAAAAATATTCAGTTATGACTTCATTTATTAGTGTTGTTCATAATAATCTCATTATTAATTTTTTTTTTATTTTCTAAACTATTATTATTGTTGTTGTCATTGCTATTATTATTATTATTATTGTTGTTGTTATGCTAGTATGCAGTCCTGTTTAAAAGGAACCTTCATCTGAACTAAAGTTTTGTGGCTCTGCACACATGGGGTGAAAGTAGCTGTTCTGCAGGTTTTGAGGTTCAAAACGCTGTGCATTTATGTCTGGCCCCTGTCTTCTCTCTCTCCTCAGACAACGAGATCGTGTGCTTTCTGAAGGTGCAGCTGGCGGAGGCCATTAACCTGCAGGATAAGAACCAGATGGCTCAGATCCAGGAGACTACGCGCTGCGTCAGCCACCTCGACCCCCGCACCTGCAGAAAACTGCTCACTGCCATGGCAGAGGACTACAGGTACGCACATTACTCTCTTATTCTCTCTCTTAATGTCTCACTAACTTTGTCACATTTTTTCTCTCTGTTACTCGCTACTTTAATAAAAGTTTGTGCTGACATGTTTTTGGGCTTGACTCCATAATGAGCGCGGTGATGGTTTTGTGCAATAGGAAGCGTGCTCCGTACATCGCCTATCTGACACGGTGCAGGCAAGGCTTGCAGACGTCTCAGGCTCATCTGGAACGACTCCTGCAGAGAGTGTTGAGAGACAAAGAAGTGGCCAACCGCTACTTTACCACTGTCTGTGTCCGACTGCTCCTGGAACACATGGAGTCAAAGATGCTGGACTTCATCAAAGGTCCTACATGCATTGCTGTGAACACGAGAATTAGTTGTAATGTTTATTAGAGATTCCAGATCTGCATTTGAGTCCGTTTGAGTCATTCTTGCAGCAGAAGTGGATATTTCTCATTAGAGTCTCAAACTTCAATTCCCCGGTGGTTACAAGCTAGCTGGAGTTCTGGAGTTTTGTTTTACAGCTACTAATTGTACAGTTATGTATGCATAGCTAACCCTTGTCAGACTGAAAAGTGACTTTATTACACATTACACACCTATCTAAAGTACTAGCCTGTAGTTTAGTAGATTAATGATGTCTGAGATTGTATTCATGGAGAACACTGCTGACAGGTTGCAGTCTCATTAGTAGACCGGATACATCACAGTGGAAGTCATTTAAAAATACAGTACTGTTCAAAAGCTTGAGGTTGCTTAAGAAGTGTTTTACTTTTGTGTTCAGTTAACCTGCATTAGTAAATACAGTAAAAATACAGTTCAAATAAGTAAAAAAAAATTATGTATATTAGAATGTAATTTAGTTTTATAAGAATTGCAGTTAATCCTGTTTTTAGGATCCCTCAGTTTTACATCTTCCTTAAACATTCTTTCATGTTTTCCCTACTATTTTTAATAAGGAAAACAGTTGTTCTGCGTAATGCTTTGTGGAAGCCATGATCCTTTTTTTTTTTTTTTTTTTTTTTAAACTAGCAGCGTTTGCTTGAAATATAAATCATTTGTAACATTATACAAAGTTTAATTCAGTTTAGAACATCCTTGCTAAATAATGTTTATTGTTAGAAAAAATTAAAATTCTCACTGACCCTAGTGACTAAAATACTTACCCGTACATTTGCATGCGATATTTGTACTGTAAATAAAATAATTTTATTTCCTGAAAGCAGCCAATATAAAGTGTCTGAAGCAGCTGCATCCGGTCAAAAATCTAAAATATTTTAATGCAAAATAAAATTACTCATGCGTACATTTTGATTTAGCAAAATTTGAGTGGTTGAATGAAATGATGGTGTGAGATCCCTGCATTGAAGTCCAACTGTCTTGTGGTTCTGCAGCGTTTCAGGGCTGTACAGCAGCTGACGATAAGACAGCAGCCGTAGAGGATTTCCTGCGTTACCTGTATGGAGCCATGGCCCACGATGCCATCTGGCAGTACGCCAGTGAAGAGCAGCTCCAGGACGCCCAGATGGCCATCGAACGCAGCGTCATGAACCGCATCTTCAAACTGGCATTCTACCCCAATCAGGATGGGGACATCCACAGAGACGAGTGAGGAAACTCATAAATCCTTCTTCCTTACTCCTGTTCATTTTCCACATTGTGTCTAAACCAGATGTGATGCATGATGCAACCTCCTCCTATATTAATTTCTCTGACGTTTTGTCAGTGAGACATGGTTTTGTTGCGCCCCACAATTAAATCTTATTGGACTAAAATCCTGTTTATGCCTGCATAAACATTAAATATGTTTGGCAGTTGGCCTGTGATGTTGTTAATTTGCACAAGAAAATGGTGTAAGGTGTTATGTGTTTTTTTTTTTTTTTTTTTTTTTTGTTGTTTCCCAAGGCTATTCCAGGAGCACATTCACCGACTGTCCAAAGTGGTGACGGCCAATCACAAAGCCCTGCAGATCCCAGAGGTAACAGTTTGCACTACATCTCTGAATAAGGTGATCCAATGAAAGAAAAATAGCATTTAATCTTTTTTTTGTGAATTGTGCAGGTGTATCTGAAAGAGGCACCGTGGCCCTCAGCACAGGCTGAGATCAGGACCATCAACGCCTATAAGACCCCACGAGATAAAGTACAGTGCATCCTGCGCATGTGCTCCACAATTATGAACCTGCTCAGCCTGGCCAATGAGGACGCAGTACCTGGGGCGGACGACTTTGTCCCTGTGCTCGTCTTTGTCCTGATTAAAGTGAGTTAAGAGACACAACCATAGGGTGATAATGCTCATAATTGCGTTAAATGTGTTGTGCATTCTGTAACAGTACAGTGATCATTTCTGATAGTTGGCACTAAGGCCCATAAGCATTGGGGTGTAAGTAAACAAATATGGCATTTAATAAAAAAAAATCTCTTTAGAAGTTCATTAAATAAATTCAGCTTGTTCTGTAATAACAATTACAGTACATTCATAACACATAATGACTTTATTAAACGGCTTTAAAACGTAATGAAAAACTGCACATCCTTTCAAATACAAGCAACTTGCATATTTAGCAAACGACACAAATGACTTAATTAGTTTACATCCAATGAAACGGCACTGACAAACAGGAAAAACACTGCAATAATACAGTCAGAAGACTTTTCAATCTATTGTTTACAATGGATTTAAATGTACATTTCAATGGAGTAATAAAAAATAATTAGTGTTTTATAGCATTCGTGCATTTATACTAAATGTATTTACACTGCCGTTTTTCATACAAATACTTAGAAACCATATAGTTAAATTTTTACCATGGTATCGAGATGGTAAATGTGTCCTTGTATCATGATTTCATTGTATGCTACTCTGGGAGGCCGGAGGTTCATTTAAGTAAAACTCAATACAGTCTGGATAATTAAATTTCAGTATATAAAAATTAGGTTATTACATTTTTACTGTTTTTGAAAATGTAAATTCCGCATCCTAACTCAAGCTACTGTCAAATAGTGCATTTCTAAGAGATGAAAAATTATATTATTATCCTAAAATTAATTTGCTGTAAAGCTGCTTTGCAACAATTTGTATCGTTAAAAACTTATACAGATAAATGAAATATTGCAGCCTGCACTACAAGCGTCAAGCAATGCAAACCTGTTTAGTGATTTGAGACAATACCACTCATTAGGTACATACATGCACAAACTAAGAAAATGTGTTTTGTTACAATATTTATTTTAAGGTTTAGGATCACTGGAAAACTGCAAAGAATTTAAAAACATGAAGTGTTTGTCATGTTGTAATCAGAAGAGTACTTTAAAACCACAATTTCTGTAGTTCTGTGGTTTCACTTAGAGTAAAAATCTGCCTTTAAACTCGAAAAGAAACAGCCCAGCCCTAATTTTCAATATTTGCTGATACAATTAAATAATATAAATTATATATATATATATATATATATATATATATATATATATATATATATATATATATATATATATATATATATATATTTCTTAAATGGCATTATTTAAAATGAGTATTATGTGTTCGCAAAGCCTGTATTTATTTGATCAAAAACAGAAATTTTATGCATCATTGCTAAACAAAAGGTTTTATACAAAAACACTTTTGAATACTACTTTACTTCAATTTTAAAACCTGTAAACCAACTTAATGCAGTGATCCCGATACTAGAGTTACTTTATTTGCTCTGTGTGTGTGTGGGGAGTTTTTTTTATTTTTAATTTTTTTTAAGTTTTCCCCACCCATACCTATTTGCGTTTTCTATGCACACGCCCACACCAGATTTTCTAAACTTGTAAGTGCGCTTGAATGTGTAAGCATGCACAATGTGGGTGGTCAGATGTTATCTCGTACGTTAATTCCACCCTCTCGCTCGTTCTCTCCCTCCCTCCAGGCAAACCCACCCTGCCTTCTGTCCACCATTCAGTACATCAATAATTTCTACGCCAGCAGGCTGAGCGGGGAGGAGTGCTATTGGTGGATGCAGTTCACTGCCGCCGTGGAATTCATTAAAACCATCGACGATCGCAAGTGAAGCAGAACAGCCACCTGTATGGGCAGACTGCAGGAAGGAGAAAGAGAAAGAGAGAGAGAGAGAGGACGGCGCGGACAACTCTCCCCTTCATCGAGAACGCACAGCGCGGCATCGCCTCAGTCTGTAAAGCTGTACATAGAGGCAAAAACACTTCACGTTTAAATTCGATCAAACATTAGATATGATCATGACAAGATTTCCTACGCTGTGGTGTTAAACGAATAAAAACAAATAACGCGGCAGGTGGCGACATCGCCGCTCTCTACCGATCTCGCTTATGTAACACGCGTCTTTTTCTGTAGTGCTGGGGAGGTGCTGGGGTTTAGAATCAAATTTTATATTAAACACAGATTTAGCAAGTAATTAGCTCTGTTAAAACGTACCTGCTCGATCGAACGAAAAAGGGACCAGGAACTACCTGCAACGATCATGCGTCGGGGATGATTCGGAGGGAATCCTCGATTCTGTCCTTCTTGTATAAACCGTGCAATCTCACCCGCTCAAAAGCTAACAGTCACACGTCGAGTCATATCGAAGAACGCGCTATAGATGCTGCGGTGTATCAATGTTACAGTTTATCAAATTCATCATGCCATTATTTTAACAGGGCAGCTTGTTCTATGAATGTAAACAGGTGTTGTCATTTATTGTACATTCATTCTTTCCTACGTTTCCCAGATGATTTGGAAATAAGGGCCCACATATTTATATAAAATAAAATGTATTTATTACTTAACTCCTGTATTTTAATGTTTTATTCTATTTACTGACTTGTGCCGTGAATTAGTTGTCGGGCAGATGCACGCGGTTGATCGAGAAACTAAAATCTCACAGAGAGCTGCTAAAACAGGGTGTCTTCACATTAGCGGAAAGAGCTGTAAATTAGTGCCTTGCTGATATTTGCAGTAACACTTGTTCTTTTAGTTTTTGGTGGGTTTTCTGCCACGTCTCACGTTTCTCGCGTCTTCCCCGAAGTGAGGAAGTCAAGCCAGGCTAAACGCCACTATGCTATTAATAACGAACCTGAAATCAAAAGTACGGCACGCCAAATAGAAACACACCCTGCGTTTGGACAGGCGGTATGAGGATTGTTATTTGCGCTGAATCGATTGTGGAAAATTGACTGCTGTCGTCCACCGCAGAAAATATTTTTTAGTTCGCTGCTGACCTTTACTTGTGTTGGAGTTCCATGTATCGTTTCAGAGTTCTTACTTTTGTAGGATTAAAAGCATTGTTATTTTTATAACGCAATTCCCAAGTAAAACCACGAGTTAGGAGGTAGTTTTTTGTGTAAAGTGCAGGTGTGGCAGCCTGGCACTGGGACTCTCACTTGAAGAGACGCTTTATTTACCCTCAAATAGTTGGAGTAGTACTTCTAAGTACAAACACGCACCTTTTAGGGGTAAATGAGGGATGTTTCCCAGTTACAAGCTGGTACTTGTCACTTTTTTTCTTTTCTTTCTTACAACGTGTTTGAGTTTAGATAGCAAAGAACATTTTAACACTGTGGCATCATTATCAATGCTAATGTATTGATGTTGAGGAAAATCTATGTATTGATACAGGCTACCTCGTGTCGTAACCCCTAACCGCTAGCACGTATTCTCTATAACAGTTTTGCTGTTGATATCAAATGAATTGCAGCACATTACATTATTTAAACGGGAATATAAAATATCAAGCTCTGTGTTTTTGTTATATTACCTTTATCGGATCAGAACTTCCCACTAACCTTTGCACACCAGTAGGACTAGGGCAAAAGAAATGCATTCTTAATAGTTTCACGTGATTGGCAGAGTTTCCCCACTTCAAATCTGTCTTTTAATGTTGCTCCAAACCATCTAAAAGCAAACGTTTAGGGCTGGGTGTTGGTTTCAGGTCCTAAATATAGTAGATGCACTTAGAACAATTAGTTCTACCTCCGACTATATGTACATAAAGGGATAAATAAATAAAAATGTAATGCATTCTTTTCTTCTAGCTTTTGTAGCCTTTAGAGCTCTGTGTGTGTATATATATATATATATATATATATATATATATATATATATATATATATATATATATATATATACACACACACACACACACACACACACACACACACACACACACACACACACACACACACACACACACGTTTTCTTTCTGATTTGAATGGTGCATGAACTTGATCTTGCCGGTTGCTGCCATGTATCTCTTGCACAAGCTGTAACACGAAGAGCATCCGCTACAAAACTCACTTCGCAGAGCACTTTGGAACAACACCGATGTTCTGTTACAACATTTATATTCTATCAATGTTATAAGAGAATATCTTTTTTTATTTGTTCCTTTTTAAGTTATAATGTTATATATCTCAATATCTGGAATGGTTCAGGCTGTCAGACTTTTGGTGCTCTGTTGGTTTGCAGCAGTTGATTTTGTTTACTTTATTATTTTTTTCTTTCCCTACAGCAGCAATGTTGCATTCGGTGGTATCTGCATCTTGGTGAAAGTAGTTGCCAAAGGAATCAAAGACTATATTTTCATGACGTTTTTATTGTGTGCAAAGCCTCTCCTAACTAAAACATGCACCTTGAGGGTTATGCAACCTGTGGCAAATATTTAAAGAGGACTTGATTCTTGTTTTTTCTTTCCCCCCTCATGGTTTGCTTGGGATTGAAAGGCTGGTGTTTTTTGGTGTAACTGGAAGAAATAAAAGGTGACTGTCTCAATGTTCAAATATTCTAACCGAAGACTAATTGCATAATCTTTGTGATTTCCAATAGGGCCTTTTTATATAACGAAAATGAAAGCGTTTGAATAAAATACACTACTATTCGTTTGTTCACTGTTTTAGCAGAGCGCGTTAGCGATGGTTTCTGGTGTAAACAGGGTTTTGGGTTACTAAACTGGCTATGTTGACTGAGCAAGGCATTGTATTCAATCTGTATTTAAGAGCTTTATAATCCCTCTGTTGGTCCACTTTTGAAGAGCATGCTATGAGGATTATGGGTAACGGCTTGCATTTGTAAGCTTACTCACTTGGGCTCCTGTTGGGAAGGCATTCTGTGTGTTATGTGATTTTAATATAAACCTGTACATAATTCTTTTAAAAAAAAAATGATTAAAGAGTTTTTTTCCGTGAACATGCAACGTCTGTTTTACGCCTAATGTGATTTTGAAATTTGTTTTAAAGGGGCAGAGACTTCCGAAGTCGGTGGGGAAAAAACCGTCGCCACGATCGATAACCCCAAACTATCAATTACTCCGTTAAAGTTTGATAATCAAGGACGTAGCTGCTTTTAAAAACCGGCGTTCTGTCGAACTTTACGCTGTCGGTCTGTCACCTTCACGTCACGCGCCCGGGCTTGATATGACGAAAACAAAAGGGTGCCCACGAATAGCCAAAATCCCCGCACTCACACATTTAATTACCACTGACAACTGTATAGCGGATTTGTAATTGGAGATTTTTTCCAGCGTAATAGGCTCTTCTCCTGCCCTTACCACTCCAATGCTCTAATTGTAATCTTTCCATCAGAGGAAAAGAACACAGCGGGCGCTTTGCTTCTCTTGATGATATCTCCGATTGTTCATTTAAATTCAAATTTGGCCAGAAAAAGGGTAATTAGTTGTATTAATAACCCAAATGACTCGCTCGGCCGGGAGATGAGATGGCTTTTGTTTAGGTGAGATCGGTGGATATCGGCAGCCCCGCTGTGTGAGATGGAGGCCTTATTGGTGAAACAGGCTGGTGATGTGAATAAACTTTGATTATGCGACACGCAGGTCGCTCGCCCCTCATCTAAGCGCGACGGCAATCCTCTGGCCGTGTTATTGTCGTTTATCCGTTTGTAAACAAAGGTTCTTGGGGTTTGCTGATTTGATTGTGCATGCTGGATTTGGGAATGGGTTTTGTCTGATGCAACTGTGTTACATATTGATGTCAGATTGTTGCATGAAGATCTAAACAGCCTGAGGGCCAAGCCCAGATGGCACTGAAATCACAGATCATCAGTCCAGTGAGGCTCACACATGACTACGCGCGCACACACACACACACACACACTGACACAAACGCACACTATTCAGTCAGGATTTTTATTTATTTATTTGTACGTTAGGCTTGTTTTATTCACGTGCAGTTGCAAGCCTTATGGGTCAGCTACAGGCTGTAATATATGTACGTAATGTACAGTATGTGACCTTGGAGCACCGAAACTAGGCATAAGGGTCAATTTTTCAAACCAAGCTGCAAATAAAAAAATAAAAATACGGGGAAAATCCATGAAAATCTTTAAAGGTTGTACAAATGATGCATATTAATTCTAAAAGGTGTGTGTGTGTGTGTGTGTGTGTGTGTGTGTGTATATGTATATAATGAAAAATTAGGAAATGTATAAAATCTTTTTCATCATTGAATATGATCTCGATATCCTAATTCTAATCGTGAAAAAAAACTGAAGTGTGTGTGTGTGTGACAACACAACTATGGCTTTAGTTTTAATTAAATAATGGTATTAATAATACAACTACTTCTAATAATTAAAAAAAAATATATATATATAGAGAGAGAGAGAGAGAGAGATATAGAGAGAGATATATATAAGAAATAAAAAGTAATTTATTTATGTTTATTATTATTTTGTTTGAATAAACTCCATTTTAAAGCAACCAGGTTGTTTCCTTTTTTTTTATTTTGACAATGGACTAAATCAGAAGTTGGTGAGGTGTGTTCAAGCAATGTTTTGCACCGTAGTAAGTGCTTCGTTGCGTTTTGTTTTATAGTTTATTATTAGATCCGGACAAATCTGAATATTGTCATTAACCCACATATATGGAGTGATTATATTTTGTTACATTTTTGTCTAGAAAGTCAGAATTATCATCCGTTTTACCTACAGTCATTTAAAACTTACATGGTTTAATTTCAGCCTCCGGAGTGTGGAAGGTATTAAATTAGCGCATGTGCCGTTACGAAGCTGCACCGGGTTGCTCTGAACTGAAGTCATGATATGCGCTTGATAGAATAACGTCGGTCAGTCAGCGGGTCTGAGTGGGTGTCGTTCTCTCGGTGACCGCCAGATGGCAGCCGCGCCATTTGCGACCAGCGCTTCTGAGGTCCCTGAAACAAAGAACGCATTCAGATACTGTAGCTAAAACACACACCATTTTGTGAAACCTTCCTTCAAAATAGGCCGCGTAATACAGAAAAGCAGTAATACTGACCAAATAAAATAAATACAAATGGAATGTATGCAAGACGGTACTTTAAGACGTAAAAACCTTATAATCGGAAAATGTACATAACGTGGCTAATAATAATGTAATGGTAATAGTAATTATTATTATTTATAAGTTTGTTCTCATTAGAAGGGTTACGTTTCTGAAATGTAAATTATTGTAGCCTGTGCTTTAAAACCATAATGTGAGATTTAGCTGATTACATTTGAAAATTATAATAGCATTTTGTTACAGGCTAAAGTTTTATTTCTCACAAGAAAATAATTCTTAAGAAAATTATTTACAGTGGCTTTAACGTTCATTTAAACCGTCTTAAAATAAAACGTGGGGAACTGCGTGGCTCTTATATAACTACTTTTGAAAAATATTTCTGCTCTAGGCCCTAGAATAGCTTCACGTGAGCTAATACGGATATAAAAAAATTGTACCAGGTACGCAAAGTATAACAATTAACTATAAGTTTATGCTTTTGAAAACCACAGCCCTTTCTTTGCCCTCGTTTTCTCAGTGCTTTTTGTAAATAAGTGTACCATCAGTCTGGCGCTATTAAATAACTGCTAATTTAAAGGCAACATTAACCAATGCACATAATCGATAACCAACATAATGGCGTTCTCATAATCTCTGCGGATTTTATTCAGTCAATCAGATTACGCAACACAATTCCGGCTGATGCCCAAAGGTACCGCATGCAATTGTAACATAATGAAAAAGTCACTGACTTTACCTCCCCATAAGCATGCTTGCATAAATTCATTTTCTCTGTCTGTCCACGCACAATAAAAAGTTCTAACACGACCGCAGCATTATAGTAGCATTAGAAGATGAGGAAAAAACCCATCTCTACTACAGGCGAGAACAAACAAAACAAGGCAGCAGCATGTCAATTAAATTAAGGGGAAGCTAAATGAACAAAACGTCAAACGCACATATTAAAGCTAAATGAAATAGCCCCAAGGAGCCTGTGGAGGCGTGCAGATTAGAGCTCAGGAGGATCCGCAGAGATGTAAATAATGAAACCCAGCTCAACCTGCACACACCGGGACTGCAGCATGGACACCAGAGAGCGTTCAGCATCCAAACCAAATACCCCCCAAAAATCGGCTCTTTCCGCTCCAAACATGTTGTTCGTCTGCAAACGAGTTGAGCTGGTTGCCTAAATTGTGTTAGTGAAAAGCATGACCAGGACCGCTGTGTGTTAAAAACCTGAGGATGGGAGTCTTTAATGCAGCTTTCTGCAGCTGATAAGTTTATTATACGATATGGCTTATGGGAGATTAATAATATCGGCATAAAATATGTGGCGTTTAAAGATCTTGTAAGAATATTAGGTGTTTCAAAGCTCCAAGCAGTGTCTTGTAATATATACAGTATGAATTGTTTTTATGTTTTGTCGGGCATTCACAGTTTTCCATTGTGCAATGTAAAGTATTTATAAGAGTGAAACAGGTTGTTTTTTTAAACCCAGTAGTTCTCAATGTTTCTGACCCCTGATACATTATTAAAAGACTTGTATTAAAGCATATATACACCCCTGGTACTTAAACTGTAATGCAAAAATTGATATATAACTAAATAGATTAAATCTGAGTTCAGTGTTTCTGCACATCTTTGTGTATGTGTGTTTAAAGAAGTATTTTAATTAAAATGGTTAGCATTACCTAAACAACGTTAACTTATAATAATAATAATAATAATAATAATAATAATAATAATAATAATAATAATAATAATTGTTATTAATCAATCTGACTTAGGATAAAAATTAGCCATCATATATCTGGCTGATTTGATCTGTTATTAATACGCATTGCCCTCTTAAAAAACAACAATAAAAACACTGAGGTTACAAAGGTTTGCAGAGGCCCTTGAGAACTGGGCTGCTTGTATTGTCAATCAGTATAAAACTGTTGATTTGTGTATGCAATTGAGCCAGAATTGATTTAGAATTAGCAAAATAAGACCTTAATAGAGGTTTGACTTTTATCAGTAGCCTGCATGGCCTAAGTAGCGCCATCATAAAGAAGCGTTGCTCATATGTTAATTGAAGGTAAACTGTCTACTTTGGAACACATGCACTGATAAATTATTCACAGCAAGACTAGCGATATACGCCTGTTCTGTATGCCAAAAACACACAACTTCCAAACACGGAGAACTCCCGAAGAACACAAAAGATCATATTTTTCAGAAAAGTCTCAAAAGTGTATTTGTTTTTTTTGAGGGGTGCAGGGTTGGTTTGCATCCGGTTGCCTTTTAAGTGTATGGCCAAAAAACCCTGTTTGCATTAAACCTGGTCAGTTTTCATCAGTTTTCTGTGAGTAGGTATTTATTCTGTGGAACGTTTTTGAGAATTGTTTCTCCACGAGAGTCAGCGTTGTTTTGTACCCTATTGACTTTGACGTCGAGGCCAAACAGGTTTTTTTTCGGAAGTATCTTATTTTGTGTTCTTCTGGGGGAAAGAGATATACAGGTTTGAAATGACAAGACGCTGATAAAAGCTTTTTAAGGCGTTTAACTGTCCCTTTAAGATGCGCTTTTACGTTAGTGTTCACCTCAGCCTATAGAATGCTCATCTCAGATGTTGATATATTTTATCTGAGACGTCTCTAAAGTCCAAGAGCACGATCAATCAGACATGCATCATCTGTAGCCAATGGCTCTCCCGGAGTGAGAAGCGCATCTGGCTCTGGCGATGCATGCTTGACGCCCGTTTGCTGGATTTCTGCCAAAGTTATTACGAGAAATGAGCTCTGGAGCTGCGCCACTGATGATGTCCTGGAGGAAACAGAAATGTGACGGGCAATGCAGTTTTCCGGTTTCTGATAGGGCCTCCGTAGCTTCTTCTGCATTGATGTGATCGCTCTCCAGTCATGCTGCCTTGTCCCCCGCCAACAGGTGATGTGTAGTTATACAAACGTGTCTTTGTCGCGGTGCCCTCCCATGATGACCTGACCCGGGGCAGGCTGTCTGGGCGACGCACCGATGGAAAGTGAGCTGTCCAACCCGACACGCAGTGAGCAGAGGATGTCGACTCCGCCGCCCACTGGAGAAGAGTTTAACGACGCTGAGGAAAAAATGATGTCATGGTTAAAGAGATCTCAGAATTGGAAGTAGATTACTGTAGGAAGTTTTTCGCACCTTTCGTGATACAGTAATATACAGTAGCCTTAAAGCGCTTGTTGTTGCTTCTGTTTCCAGAACTGGAAAAAGTAAGTATTATCATCTGTTGTTTATTATTCGATTATTGCTGGACTATTTCTGTGCTCTCTATAGGCTTGTGTGTCCAGTATGTGTGCGCTCTGTTTTGGCTGGCATGGAATGGGGGCCGAGAACAGGCTGCAGGAATTAAAAAGGTAATGTATAAGCTAACTTGCAAGGTAAAAAAGATAATGTTTTAATTGGATTATAGTAGCAACAAAAGATTTCGGTGAAATGAGTGACAGAGTCAGGGTCTAAAGTAAGTTATATGCAACTGCTTAAAATTTTTGACATGAATATTACTTACTGACTGTGAAACGCTCTTTTATATATAAAAATATATATATGTCAGTAATACACATAGAAAAACAGTATATGGTCAAATATATTGTCAAATATTATTATAAGATCATATTAGAATTAGTATCTTTGAGAGAGAGAAAGATATATATATATATATATATATATACATATATATATATATATATATATATGTATATATAAAATGATTTTATTTTTGTGGAAACCAGGATACACTTCTTTTTCGTGGTTCTTGATAATTAGAAAGAACAAAATGACAACATTATTTGAAGAAATCGTTTGTCTTTACTGGTCACTTTTTGATCATTTTAAAATATAATCAAAAATAAATAATAAAAATTTCATTGACTACAAACCTTTTTAAACGAGCAGTTTTATATCGGTCACAGGTTATTTGCAAAAATTCCGTGTCGTGAAAATGTTGCATTTATAAAGTTACAAGCCGTCTGGAAAATATTCATTTATTTGGCTGAAAAGATGTTGTCTTAGATTTGGTTCATTGGCCGTTGCTGTTAAAGCTGTGCTGCAGGTAAATGTAACTTTTTGTAACCCTAAGTGAACTATTACTAAAGATTTAGATTTCATGTAATAAAACCCGTGAGTAATTCAATGTTTTGTTCCTGTGCCATTCTAAAACTTAGTTTGAATTACATCCTGCAAGTTATGTGTAATAATAACTTACCAGGTGAGAGTTCCTGTTCCCATCTCTCCTTTTAGATGCCCTAAGTTCTTTTCCTCCCTCCATTTCTCTCTTCTCTTCTCCCCTGGCTGCTCTGGAGTATGCCCTGCAGGTATCGAACACAGGGCTTGACTTTTCTGCTGCGCAATGCTGTTTTACAGGGCTTAGGGGCATTAAACAGGGCTGGTCCTGGCTTCTGCCCTGCTTGGGTCAGCCCAGCAGGCTAGTCAGGTAGAGGAATTTGCTCTGCATTAAAGAGGCTCTGTGGAAAAGTGCTGCGTGATAGTGACTTGCCAATGCTCTGTCCAGTGTCCCTGACCGATAATGCCTTAATTAGTTCATGAGCTGGACTGCTAAATACATCCGTAACACACTCTAGAAAGAAAAGTTCTTCATTACTTTCATGGTTTCGATAGAACCTTTAACGCTTTAACAACGATGCTATTAAGAAATAAATTTTTGGTCCATCAATGACCCTTTTCTAGTTAACTGTTCTGAAAGAAATGTTTTTTTGTTTGTTTTTTCTAAATAGCCTTTTGTTCATATAGAGCTTTTGTAGAAAAGTATGCAAAAGATTCTCATCAAACTGGCTTAACATAATAATAATAATAATAATAATAATAATAATACACATAATAATAATAATAATAATAGCTGACACACACAACTACTATTGACCATTACTGATCACTAGAATTAATTATTGATGAGCCAAAGTATTGATTAAAAAAAAAAAGTTTAATAACACCTAAATTTGTAAACTTCACCCTGGTTCCAGAGAATTTTAGCGGCATCTAGCGGTGGAGATTGTGAATTATGCAACCACCTGCCTTCTCTCTCGCCCGTAGAAACTACGGTGCTGATACAGGATTACATCGTAGGTCTGAGAGAGCGTGGAGACAGCCAGCAATGAGTTTTTTTACAAAACTAAATTAATAATTTATATTTACTTAATCATCTGTAACTAGGCTATGTTGGCTGTGCAAATATTATTGTTACTTGTCTATCGTCAGTGTTAGTGTGTGCGTTGTGTTCAAAGAGGGAATATAATATGAAACGCGCTTTTGCTTCTGCCCTTAAAGGGCACTGTACAACATCATGGCGTCTCTGTGTAAGGGGACTTACGGTGTATCTCGGGATATAAACAGCTTTCATTCTAAGTCAATGAAAATAACGGTTCATTGTGTAAGGTCTTGTAATACATCTAAAAGCATAGTTACATATATTATATTGTGTATTTCTGACGTATAGATCCTCCAAATATTCATTAAATTAATTTGAAATACAACCTTTGTAATTTGTAATGTATTTACTGCCAATTTGGGTTCATACTTGCTGAATAAAAGTATTAATCTTTTAAAACTAGTACTTAGTAATGCAATAACAAAACCGGGTCGACGATTTATTTTAAATATCAAAACCACGGTCGAGTCGTCATGTCATGATGGACACTCATTCGCAAACGTCCGTGGCGCTAAACGCAATCTGCCGTGGTTAGATTGCATGTCATTTCAGGAGACACTGCGCTAAAGATTCAATAATACATACACTATTGGTCAACCTGTTTAGCAGGAGGCCATTTAAATTGAATATTGTCATGATATAGAAAATACCATTCCACAGAAGCTCAATGAGGTAATTCATTAGCTTCTAAAATGGGAAATCTAACATGAACTAGCTCACAACTCATAATACAAATCTGATTTAAAAAGACATTAATAGAGAGGCCTAATGGAAAATGCCAATTACATTGATTGCCCTGAAATGAATGTTCCCTGTGTGTTATAGAAGAGAGTGTGTGTATGTTTGTGCGTATGTTCCCAAGCAACTTGACTCCTGAGTGTGTGACTCCTGGCCCATATGACACACAAACCTCCACAGCATCTCTCTGTCTCTCTCTTCTCTCTCTCTCTCTCTCTGTCACGCAGTTATAGCCGCTCTGGAGTGGGATGACAATGTTATATATTAATTGAGGGTTTTCAGAAATACACACAATACCAAAAATACTCTCTCCTACCATATCTCTCCCACTCCATCCGGCCCCGCTGTCAGACTACATTAAGAGGTGCATGCAGAGAAAGAGTAATGAGAGAGAGAGGCTGGTAATGGAAGAGACAGACGCCATCTCATCTTCCTCCTGAAGGCAGCAACAATTTCGCTCCATTGTAACAAGGTGCAGCCTAAACTGATAAATTGCAGATTAAATGACGCTACACTCACTTGTTTCTCCCATCACGACACACACACACACACACACAATACGCACGATGCCCTCTCTAATTTCACACGCTTCTGCTATTCGCTACCTTCTTGGCCTGTCAATTCTGCCTAATAGCAAGAGGTACCTAAAAACACCAGGCCTGACAGACTCAGATCAAGAATGATGAACATCTCTTAGCAGTGGAGAGACGCTGGCCTCAGTCCTGACTTCACCGGATGGCTGAAACTTCTATGTAGGAATCACAGAAGAGTTCCAGCTGACAGTGCAGACGAGGCCATGTCGACGCATGGCTTATAGTAAGTAGTGAGAGTGTCAGACAAATTAGTTTTAGTGATATTATAGTCGCAGGCTGAGGGTAATTCCGTATTATGGCAAAAATGATGTTTTGGTGGAGCAGGAAGGTATGATAAAGAGGGTTTCTGAATGTTTCATGCCAAGGCTCAATCTATAATAGCGCTTCTAAAATATAAAGGCTTCCCATAATTTAATGTATACTATGGTACTCAATGAATAATCTGATCTTGATTTAGCATTTAAAGGGGAAAAGTAAGTAAACAACAAAGTTTTTAAAAAGCTGCATCAACTAGAATTGTCATACTTTAACTTATTTTATTACTTTTATAATAAAAGTAATATTTACAGTTTGTTTATATATAATCATTTTGAATATTAAAAATACTTCTCCTAACCCAGCATTAGTGCTCAAATGTGCCATTTGTAGTTTGAATGAATCAGGAGCATTGACTGGAGTTGTTTTCTAAAACATTATCTGTTTGTTTAAGACTGACCAGGCCCAGCAGTGGCTCAACCAATGGTGTGAGTCTGGGGCAGGGGCTCTGCCTGGGATTGACTCAATGATAAATATGTTTGAAAACATCCTGGGCTTGCATTAAAGTGTTTACTGATATTCATTTGACTCTTTAAGTAGATCAAACAGACTATGACTTTGTAGAGTCTAGATCATCACATTATAAATTAGTTATAATTCCATAAGCATTCGCTATTTAGCTCAGATGTTCTACCTTTAAAGAGTTTACTACGAATATGAGGCTAACTTCCTATACAGGCCCTCAAAATATTCAACATTCACATCTGAACTAATGGAGGAAAGACATACCTCATTTCCACAAGTCTATCCCCAGCCCCGCCCCATAACTAAAAAAAAAAAAAGAGGAAGATAAGGGAACAGGGTCATTAAAAACTAAAACAGTGAGTAGATGTTTGTCTTCATGGTAGATTTGTATTACATTCTAATTTTACTGCCTAAATTAGAGAAATAAAACATTCCTATGTAAATTTATTCATGGTGAAGGAGAGGGAGTCTTAGGTGCACCAAGATCTGCCATGATAATGCATAATTTCAGAGCTGACTCCCATTTCATCAAGCCCTGCCGAGCGCCTGGCTGTCATCAAGCAAAATAATGGTAACCTCTGCATTTCCTCAGCCTAATCTCGCTCTCTCAGCACTGCATTCTCAAGACAATAATGATGTAGTGTGCCTGTAGCACCAGCCTTTCTTATTAATGTAAGATTTTGTATTTCTAAGTGTGCTGATGACGCCACTGTCTTTGGAGTTCAATGTGTGTGTGTGCATGTGAGAACAAGAAGTGACTGCTGCCATAAGCTTAACGCAAGAGCGCTTTAGCTTATTCTGCTCGCTCCTCACTGCAGCGGCTCTAGGATTTCATCGCCGATCGCCTTGATGGAGGGCACCAAACAGAAAACTTCCTATTATTGTGCTGCACGCCCGCTTGTTTGCGCGGCTAATGTGGTGGTGGATCAAGACTAAGCGGTGGTATTTTAATGAAATTCACCCCACTTTTAATTGGCGTGGTTTAAGGAGAGCGGGCGGCGATTTCAAAGCTTAGATCAATACGCTTTGAGTTATTTTCGTGGATGAGCAGTTTTTCTCTTCTCCAAGTGTGGCCCGGGAATTAAGCTTTATAGAATGATCTGCCTTTAAGCTTTACAGGCTAGCATGATTAGCAACGTATTTATCAAAAATAAAAGGATATGGAAGAATCGTTTTTGGTTACACAAAGTATACCTTTCAGGATCAGTTCTAAAGAACTCTTTGTGAGGAATAAGGACATAGCATAACATAACAACGTAATACTTAAAGAACCGCTCATTATGAGTGGCTGAACAAGCATAGACTTACTAAAGCTTCATTTGCTTTATTTTAAATTGTTAATTACTCATTTTACACTGATAGAGCACATTACACTATTAAAAATAAAGGGTCTTTATTACGTGAAGAAATATTTCATGAAAGCTTTACTGTATGTAAAGGTCTTTGAATGGAAGTTCTTATGGTGGAAAAAGGTTCTTTAGATGATCAAAATTTTTTGTGGACCTAAAATGGTTCCTTCTATGGTATTGCTGAAACCCCTTTGAACTCCTTCTCTTCTTCTTCTTCTTCTTCCGCTATCCGCCGGGTCGCGGCAACAGTTCAAGCAGGACGCCAGACTCTCCTCCCCAGACACTTCTCCAGCCCGGGAACACCGAGGCGCCTCCCAGGCCAGCCGAGAGACATAGTCCTCCAGCGTGTCCCCAGGCCCTCCTGGCCTCCCCGGTGGGGACATGCCCGGAACACTCCCTTGGGAGGCACCCCGGAGGCATCCGGGAACAGATGCCCTGGCAGACACCCCAGCTGGCCTCTCTCATGTGGAGGAGCAGCGGGTCTACCTCAGCCCTCCGAGTGACTGGAACAAACCTCACTCCTATCTCTAAGGGAGCGCCCCAGCCACCCGTACGGAGGAAACTCATTCTCGGCCGCCATCCGAGATCTCATCCTTTCGGCCGCACCCAAAGCTCATGACCATAGTGAGAGTAGGGAACGGCGATCGACCGAATCAGGAGCGCTTCGCCAGGCTCAGCTCCTTCTTTTTCCACCTATGACAGACCAGCACAGCCGATCGCGATTACTGCAGAAGCTGCACCACGATCCGCCTGTCGCATCTCTGCTCCATCCTTCCTCACCGTGAACAAGACCCCAAGATACTTAAACTCTCCCACCTGGGGTGCAGAGCTCCTAACTAACCTGGAAGGGGGTACACCCTTTGTCCGACTGAGGACCATGGCTCTAGACTGGAGGTTGATTCTCATCCCAGCCGCTTCACACTAGCTGCAAACCACTCAGGCCAGCACACTGTAGGTCTTGCCAGATGTGTAGCCAACAGAACAACATCATCAGCAAAAAGCAGAGGGAAGTTTATTCCTGTGGTCACTCAAAATCCAGACCTCTCCGGCCCCCGGTTGCGCCAGAAATCCTGGTCCACAAAAAAATAATGAACAGACCGTGACAAAGGGCGTTCTGTCGGAGTCCAACATGCACCGGGAACAAGTCTGACTTATCGCTGGGTAATGCGAACTAAGCTCCGCTCTGATCATACAGGGATTGGACAGCCTTAGCAAAGGGCCCCTACCCCATATTCCCAGAGCACCCCCACAGGACACCACGAGAACCCGGTCGACGCTCTCCAAATCCACAAACACATGCGTGTACTGGTTGGGCAACCTCAGGAACCCCAGCATCCTGGAAGAGTGGTATAGAGCTGGTCCAGTGTTCGCACGCCCAGGACGAACCCGCATTGTTCTCCTGAAGTTGAGGTTCAACTATCGGACGGATTCTCCTTCCAGTACTCCTGGCATAGACTTTCCAGGAGGCTGAGAAGTGTGATCTCTCTATAGTTGGTGCACACTCCGGTCCCCTCTAAAAAGAGGAACCACTCACCCTGGGCCCGCCAGTCCAGAGGCACTGTCCCCCGCGCCCACGCTGATGCTGCAGAGGCGTGTCAGCCAAGACAGCCCTGATAACATCCAGAGATCGAGGTACTCCGGGCGATCTCGCCCACTCCCTGGTGCCCCTGCTGCCACCGAGGAGCTTCTCAACAACCTCAGTGTGATCCTCAGCCAGGTGATGGTTTCCAGTCCTCGGTCCTCGCCCCTGCCCCCAGCAGTGGAAGACGTGGTTGAAGGATTGAGGAGGTCTCAAAGCATTCCTTTCCACCGGGCCTCGACACAATATTCCCCTAGTCGAAGTTAGCAGGTTCCTACCAGCACTGTATACGGTGTGCTGGCAGGGCACTGCTTCCTTTGAGGCTGGACGGTTTGCCAGAACCTCTTTGAGGCCACCCGATAGCCATTTTCCCATGGCCTCCCAATTCTCCCAGACCCTAGCTTTGCCTGCACAACTACCCGGCAGCGTGTCCGCTGTGTTCACTGGTATCTAAGGTTTGCTGCATCAGGAGTCCTAAGGAGCCAACCAGGCCCGGAGAGGACTCCTTCTTCAGCTTGACGGCATCCCTTACCCCGATGTCCACCATCGGGGTTCGGGGCTGCCACTACATGCACCGAGACTTTACGGGCGCCAGCTCCCGGATTTCGCCGCGTCGACTCAAAGAGGTAGAGAACATAGTCCACCTGACTACCGTTCCAGCCTCCTCGGAACTGCCGCGCCCTGCCGAGGCGGAGTTGAAGATCTCCTGACAGGGTCTCTGCCAAACGTTCCCAACAACAGACCCTCGCTGCGCGCTTAGGTCTGCCAAGTCCGTCTGGCTCTCCCCGCCTAACGCATCCAACCTGCTCACCAGGTGGTGATCAGCTGACAGCTCCGCCCTCTCTTCACCCGAGTGTCCAAGATATGCGCCGGAGATCAGATGATACAACCACAAAGTTTCATCATCGACTCCGCCCCTAGGGTGTCCTGATGCCACGGTACTGTGGACAATTCTTTACAAGTTGAAATACGGTGTTCGTTATGGAGCAGACCGTGACTAGCAGAATTCCACAAATAGAACACTCACTCAGGTTTAGGGATCGGGGGCCGCTCTCCCAATCACGCCTCCAGGTGTCACTTCAGCATCACCAACGTGGAGCGCTGGTCCCCCAGCAGGACGATAGAGTCTCTGCTGAGCACCCTTCCACCCTCCCAGGGACTCCAGAAGGCCGAGATTTACACTGCCATTCGGCCCGAGGGGCACAAAATGACAGTGAGAGTCCTTCCCAACTCGGAAAGCTCGCAGAGGGAGGCGACTCTCTCTGGCCCAATCGGGCTAAACTCCAAACACATGGCGTGCTAAGCTGGGGAGCTATGAGCAAGCCTACACTGTAGCCTGCCCGCCTCTCACTGTGGGGTACACCAGAGTAGTAAGAGTTCAGCCTTCGAGGAGATGGGTTCCAGAGCCTGCAGTGCGTGGAGGTGAGCCCGACTATCTCTAGCCGGTATCTCGACCTCCAGTCAACTCAGGCTCCTTCCCCAGAGAGGTGACGCCCATGTCCCTAGAACTAGGTTCTGAGTCCAGGGTTGGGCTGGTTTGCGGTCCCCGCCTCGACTGCCACCCAAACTACTGCTGCACCGGCCCACGGTCCCTCCTGCAGGTGGTGGGCCCACGGAGGATGGCTCCACTGCCAGCTGCCTGGAGTTGAGTCTGCCGGGTCCCGCGGGGCAAGACCCGCCACCAGGCGCGCCGTGATGTCGGCCCCGGCCCCAGGCCTGGCCCCATGCATGGGCCCCGGCGCGCAGACATCGGCGACGCGACCCATTACGCTGTTTTTGGTCCATATGTGAGGTGGACCGCTTTGTCTGGCTTTTGTCACCTAGGACCTGTCGGTCTTGGGAGACCTTACCAGGAGCATATAGCCCTGGACAAATCTAGCTCTAGGTCATTCAGGCATCAAACCCCTCCACCTGCATGTGGCGATCCTCGGAGGGGGGCCTTTGAACTTTATCTTAAAAAAAATAATAAAAAAATTTGCTCCACATGTTCATCTCTTCTCATTTTGAGTAACGGAAGAACTCTCTTCTGTCACAAAGAAATACTTCTGTGAAACAAAAGGTTCTTCTAGATGTTAGTTTCTATTTAGATTATTTGCTGGTTTCTCTGAAGACGCTTGACTAGTGTTGGTTTGGTTTGATTTGTTGGTTAGCTCAAGACTACAAGTTCTAAGCATCAAGGCTAGCTCTATGTAAACTTGTGCACAAACGCTATGAACTCCCCTGCTTGTGACGCTATAATGACTTAGGAGCACACTCAAAGCTCTTCCTTCACACTAAGGCTCAGAGGAGTCTTTCCACAGGCACTTAAGGCTTTATCTGGCGGTTGAGGGAACCTCATGGTTTTGACGGCATTGATAATTTTAAGCACCCTCTCAGCGCTACTCTCTGAAACATTTAGCCTCTGCTCATCTTCTTGCATCTCTAGCTGAATTAATGACAGGAGCTCAGCCGCCATTTATAATTGCTTCATTATACGCCGTGTTCTCTGATACAATGGTGTTTGTGGTGTATTTCTAATTATGTGCATTTTTTGCGCCAACATCAAGGCGGATCAGGTTTCTCCAATTGCACAGAAAATAATGATCGCTCTCTGCCTTAGTCTCACTCTGCTACCCGCTAGACGCGGTTCTATTGGATTGCATCACAAACAGTCTCTCCGCACGCTGGAGTCGTGGTGAGGATGGCCACTAATGCTCAGACGCTACTTCTGGATGACTTCAGCTGTCCTCTTTACTTCTGTCTACTTGGAAGTGACTTTCTAGAAAGATTCTGGGGATGTTTAGCAAAGAAATCATTTGTCCTCTATTAATCTGTCTTTCTTTTCATCTTCCCAGAACAATATCTATCTATCTATCTATCTATCTATCTATCTATCTATCTATCCATCTATCTATTCCATCTATCTATCCATCTATCCATCTATCCATCTATCTATCTATCTATCTATCTATCTATCGTCTAGTTTTAAGAACACTATATCTATTGTTATGTCTATCGCTCTATCTATCATTCTATTATTCTTCTATATTCTTCATAGAACTCCCATCTATCTATTCATTCATTCATCTATCTATTCATCTATCTATCTATCTATCTATCTATCTATCTATCTATCTATCTATCTTATTTCTATAGTACACTATCTATATTTGTTGTTCTGTCTATCATCCGTCTATATCACCTATATCTATCCATCTGTCTATCGCTCTATATTTCGTTGATCCATCCATCCATCCATCCATCCATCCATCCATCCATCCATCCATCCATCCTCTTCCATCCATCCATCAAACATGTATTACAGTTTTACAAATCTAACTATATTCTGATTGGGTTTAATGAAGAAACCTTTACAACGAGTTAGAATGTTTTCTTCCTTTATAGTGCATGCACTAGCGCACACCCGAAGTGACATGCTGCACACTCTGCACTTGAGCGCAGCATCTTCTGCCCAGCAGGTAAGAAAATTCTCGAACTAAATGAAAACAAACAAACAGCAAAAAAACTGCACTATATCCAATAAGGCCCCGGAGAGATAATCTCGCCACTCCGACGTAAGGAAGCGATGACATTTGATGATGTATCCCGCTTTAATAATCTGTTGCAGTGATGATGATAGATCACCACAAAGTCTTCTTTAGATAGAAACTTAATTCAACTGCAGTGGAGATGCAAACTCATACTAACGCCATCGCGCTTCAGTTGTCTTTCTCTCCGTGTTACATCGACGATATGGATAATGCCATTATATTACCTAAAGTGTACATGAGCTGAAATAAGCCTCGCTGTTTGGAGTGGTGCAATGGTGACTACCATTGATATCGCATTTGGGAAAAGAAACGCATTTAGATGCCTGAAACAAATAATAAAAACACCAGGAGCATTAGAGCTGCTTTATTCTCGGCTTAAAGAAAGACGAAAGCAAGCTCCAACTATTTCGCCTCTTTCTCTTCCTTCCTCTCTCTCTTCTCTTTTTGGATTCTGCTGTTGCAGCATCTACCTCCACTACAGGAGCCCTCAGAGGCGGACTTAATTTAGCTTGCCAAGAGAAAGCTGGCTCCTGTGCGTGGAGTCACAGTTCTGCACAGATCCAAGTTCTACCGTGAACCCTGCTAATTATCAGGCAGTCTGTAATTTTCCCTCCCATGGGCCCATGACAAAGAGCTGCTGAATAGAGGGAAATAACAGATGAAAAATGATGCATGGATGTTGAGAGGGTGAAAGCTTAATGGATACATTTCCATTTTCCACTCTGAACAAGCCTGCGCCGCGAGCGCCATTGTTTTGTAAAGTCATGAATGAGATCCGGAAGGGAGAGCACAATGCACTGATTTTTTGACTTAAACGCACATCTGATGGCAGTATGATGCAAATGATGAAACTTATTTAGCTGTTAAGTCCACTGATAATTAAGGATATCACTACATTTTTTCCCTACTCGGGATTCCAGTTAAATAAAGAAACGGCATTTTTTATGTATACATTACGGAAATATTTCTACTTTAAAACAATATACTTCTCGGTTAAATATTTTTGAAATACACTTTTTTTTTCTTCATTAAATAAAAAATGCATTATGTATTAATTTACATGATGCCATTAGCGAATTCATGCTTTTTGGCCCACAATAATTTCTGCAAATAAACTATACTTAATGTGCAAAATTGCATAACGACATTATGTAAATATGAAATATACAAATTTCTATTAAAAGTTATTATTCTTTTTTTTTTTTTTACAGAAATTTAATATTAAATAATGCACTATGATAAATGTATAATAAACACAACAGTAGTTTACCCAGCTACAAGATAATACTGTGTAAGATTAACGACACTATTTATTTAAAGTAAACCTTTCACATTATTACAAAGGTGTTAAGAAAAAGAAAGCCACACGTTCACTCAAAAAGTATAATGGTTAGCTCTATTTTATAATATTATATTATCTAAAGGTACAAAAGATAAATTCAATACATTTAAGCACGCTCAAGAATAGCATAAGAACTGCACTGTTAGCTTCTGGTAGCACATGATGCAAGCGATGAAATAGTCACTTTGATGGAAAAGGTCTTAGAAATGAAAGCAAAGAGTGTGCATTAGCAATGGTTTGAATGGCTTTGTGCATGTTCCATTTCTGGTAAGATCTATTAGGAAGAGGTGTGGACATGATAAGATTGTGGATTCAGGTATTTGCCAGGACATTTATGATGATATCAAGCATCTGTATTAACTCATTAATATATTCAAATGCCAAGACAGGATAAAATTTCTGTTCTGTCTCAAATCGAACACCTGCAATACTTCATGCCAGTTTATAATGACTTTGCTTCTTGAGTGGCCTTTTAAAGTTCAGTAATAACATCAGTAAGCCGTTTCAAAGTCTTTAGCATTATCACTGAGTGCAAATTATGTGATCGTTAAACAATTCCAAGGATCCTAATAATAGTAGGACTCCCCTATCGGATAAAGGAAGAGTGAGAGAGAGAAAGACAAAGTACTAACTGGAAACAATTATTTAATTATAAATATACTAAGCAGTTATTCTGGTCTTTCTAGTTTGAATGAACACTGTATTTTAACTTTTTATTTATCAAAGAATTTGAAAAAGTATCACGTCACAAAAAGCATTACAGCACAACAGCATTACAAATCAATGAATGATTTCTAAAAGGATCGTAGACACTGAAGACTGTAATGACGAAAAATCAGCTTTGCTAATACAGAAATAAATAATATTTTAAATAGAAAACTCATTTTAAATGCAACAACATTTAAATTCAACATTAAATTATTTCTGTATGTTTGATTTAAATTGATACATGACCATAAAAACTACAAAAACTAAAATATTATACAGTTCGGCGGTGTTTTCCAAAATCATAGTTTGAAAGAACAGCATTGCAAACTGGTAAAAGTAGTTTACTAAACAGCATGCTTATATCTTCCATTCTATATAAATGAATATACATTTGAATCTCTACATTGCAGCACATCCTGCAAGTGACGCGACTGAAGAGTTTGTATGTACAAATGCCTTGGTGTTCCCGGAGTATGACATAAGAGGAACTCGCGGCGAACTCCCCGACCAGGATCAGTACAGCAGCATCTCTCAGATCCTTTTAATCAATTAATTAGCAGAAGATATTACTTCAACATACGCACGCAGCATCATTAATGTCAATAGCTCCTATACTGCCAGAACCAATGTGATCCAAAGTACGTGATTCAACATTTGCAATTAGGCCGCTTTATGATCTATAACAAAACAGCGAGCAAATACATTTAATTATTAGTGAAGTTTTAAAGCAGAAATAGTAATTATTTGTAAACGACTTCGTAATCTTTCTTTGAAATACTTCTCACAGTGCTTGTATAAAATCAATCAATCAGCCGATTCACTTTATTTATATAGCGCTTTTAATAACGCGGTCGCAGTCGTGCAATTGAACAGTATCAAATTTGAGAATACAGTAAGTAATGTACAATGACAAGATTCAAACACAAATTTTCAGTTGTGCCAGATTTCTTTATTGAATGCAGAGACGCCGTTGTCTAGACTGTACCTAAATTTCACAGGATCTTTGTAATCAAACTGACTTATAATTAAGTAGAAATGAAGTGACGGGAACAGATCGCGACTTGTATTAATAATTACACTTTTTGAAGCCCTGTCACAATTCTGCCACTATCGCACAAGTTCCTCTCCTTAAGACTCTCTGGTAACCAAACAAGTTGTGGTCCTGCTAAACATTCATTACCCTTTACTGATAAGGCTAGCGGTTGTTTCAGATGCAAGTTTCTTTCTATCCGGTGACTACCCACCCCCTCCCGCCCACCCTGTCGCCACAGAGTCTCCGTGTCAGTGATACCAGGGAAAACTTTAACAGATGCACGCAGAGAGTTTCCAAGAAAAGAATCCACTTCTTACCACACTGCCTTAATTGTCCCTCAGAGACTCGTGAATTGAATCTAGCGAAAAGAGCTTTCCAATCCCTGTATCCTCTGTCTCTCTTCTGTCTCTAGGTGGTGGTGGTGCAGATATGGAGGAAGGAGTGGCAGTTTATTTTGGGGCCTGTGACGGCTGTCTTTATATTGTTGCGGGACTGGTCTTTTCCTGTTCTCGGCGCTCTCTCAGCCTACTCCCTCTCAGCTCCAGACTGTTGGGGCCACAACCCTCCTACACGGGGACTCATGAGGCCAGACATCGGCCGTCAAAAATCTATTGTGACTGTCGGGAAAATGAATAAACGAGCACATTATTCCCCTTCGTGTTCCGCGCTGTTTGTCTAACTGGCGCGAGCGCGGCGGAAGCTGCCGGGCTGACGCGCATCTTATCGTGGTTTTTTGGTCTGTCAGAGGAGCTTTAGAGGTGTGAATGAAGAAAGGAGCGGTGGATTTGAAATATAATCCTACGAATTCTGATGAAATTACAAAGACGGTGAGAGTTCACAAATCGCACTGTGTTTTCTATCAGCAGTGATGCCCTGTTGAGGTGGTGGCAATCTAATGAAACTGCACAGCTAATGAGTATGACAGCACTGTAACAGCACTGAGACTGCAGAGCAGGGAGGAAAAAAGTCGGGCGCCCTTGGATCCTCTGCACCTCACGCTGAAGTTGCTTATTTATCTCGTCGCTGAGGTCTTCTACGCTGACCACCTCACGGCAGGCATGTCATTTATAAGTTCCACATTAATGCCATATTAAGAGATGCCTTTAAATACAGACCAGTTGGAAGGACTTGTGTATGTAGGCTGCACTATGCAATCTGTGGCATTTAAAATATCTAATGAAAATATCTAATAATAATAATAAATATTAGAACTCAATTTATATTATAAAACTAATAAAAAAATCACAAAAGAAATGTATCTTTTTACGGCAAAAAACATACCACATTAAAGAAAAGGAAATATAAATAGCATCACACGAGCTCAATTTCATTAATTTCTGGGCTGATTCTGAAAACCAACTTTTCAAACTGACGTTTCTTCACATATCCAGGTGCTATGACACCGTGGAATCTTGGAGGGGGAGGTGAAATAAAATGTAGAAGACAGAATTTGGAGTTGCTTTAGAATTGCATGGAATTAATTCATTGATTAATCTATACGATTTGCTGAGGCCCTCTCTCTGAACTCCCTGTTTTTGAAACTAGGCTTCACATTTATTAATATTCGTGGCATAAAATGTTTTACTTCTTGTATGAAGTGTGCTCATGAACAGGTATTCTTTAATTACCTTTTTTGATGTATCAAAAAATAAGGTCAGTCATATTCAAGGAATATGCTACAAAAATATTTAAAATAGTTCCAGAATGTTGAAGAAAAAGATTTATTGTAGATTATTTTAGATTATCATAGTGCTAAATGTCATTTACATTTGCATTATGGAATTGAATAATTTAAGATTGAAAGTGTACATAAAAGATGTTTAAAAGTGATCATTACTTTATAAGTCAGTTGCATAAAAGCAAGATCTCTTTGGCTTACTGCTAGGTTACAAACTAGTTTCCAATATTAATGAAGCAATATAATAGCCTATGATTGTAGCCAAAATCAAACCCTGGGGGGCATACAAGTGCTCAGTTGTAAGAAATATCAAGTTTAAATTCATTGACTCAACATACAGTAATTACTGTATTAAAAACGTTCCCACACAAATACATGTAGTGACCCAATGTGTGCGGAACAAAGATACGCCAAACCCAGTGACCATGTAACTGTAAAGAGACATCCGTGTGGTAAATGGAAAGATTATGTGCGTCCTCTCTCAGGTACTTCCTACCGTAATCTCACGGTTCAATCTGAGGTAATCCCAGCCGAGTGGGCATTGTATTATTTTATAGCGTGGAATCCATATACCCTCTTTGATTTTTCCATTTGATAAGGCCACGTGAGCTATTCATTCTTTCAGGAATACAGTCACATTCCGGAGGGTGGGGTGTAAATATTATCTTCAGAGTTCTGTCTGTTCTTTCTCAGAGTTCTAGTTTAATTGGTTGCCCTACAGCCTTTTCTAGGAGAACATTACAGAGGGCTAATAATGCTAAAATCTATATCTGTCATATAAATGCTAGCCATTTTTAACACTAATGAAGTCAATAGTGTCTTGGTGGGTGTGGAAGAGTGAGTGCACATGAAATGTGGATTAGGCCACGGCAAGAGTACAGCGTGCCGCAGATCACCCTTCTCGGAATAGAGCTGTATGGAGGTTATTTGTGCTCCACTGGTGGTGGAATGATAATGACTTCCACTGAAATGTCTTTACATCGCAAGCTCACATGTAGCTTCTCCATTGCCCTACCATGATTTCATTGACTAATACATGAACATCGTTTTTCAGACTATACGTGGAAACTTCTTCAATAATTGCATTATGTATTGCAGCTTCGTTCCAATTAGGCCCAACTGTACACATTGATGAATGCTGAATTTTCAAGTCGGATATAATGCAAACTTAGCTGCAACACTTGACCGCATGTAGCTTAAGGGCGAGCAAATATCTGCGTACGAGCGCCAAAAGAATATCAATATTTGTGCTTAAAGAGAAACTCTGCGCTTTCAACCAATTTATCGCTGTTACTGACCAGTCATCAAATCATTAGTCTGTTTAGACTGATGTCATCCACAGTGCCTAGAAAAGCCTATCCTATATGACGGCCAAAACTATTTAGAATAGTTTTCTGATGGCGCTTTGTCGTATGAAGGCCTGTTATCGATTCGATTTTATTGCACACATAATACGCTTAGTGTGCTGTCTCTGAAAAAAAAATCTAAGGGTAAATTAGACTATATTAATTTGTTTATTGTAGACTGGTTAAAAATGAGAATTTTTTTGCTTAAATATCAAAACATTAACAACAAATAAGAGAGCAGTTTATCTATAATAGATGTGCTTGAATGTTGCATTCCTGGAGCAATTTGTTAACAATAATTGTACAATAAAAATGGAAAATTCTGTCATTAATTAATCACCGTCATGTCATTTGAAATATAGATAAAGATATTTTTTTATGAAATTAACTGTAACATCAACTGTAATGTTATGGCCTTTAATGACGAGTATGCTTTAATTGTGCAAATAAAACAAAAACAAGGACTTCAATAATCAATAATTTCTTCTCATTCATGTTGCTTCATAAAATTAAGGTTGAGTCACTTATGGACTATTTTAACAATATCAATACTACCTTTGTGGGGCCTTAAACATGGCTGAATTGCTATCTATGTAAGTCACTAGAGCTCTCAGGGTTTTACAGGAATATCTTTATTTGTGTTCTGAAGATGAGCAGAAGGTCTTACAAATTTGGAAGGACACATGAGGGTGAATAATTAATTATAGTCACCTAATTTACAGAAAAATTAAATTTGAAATAATGGTACAGTAACAAAGAAAACAGCTTTTTTTGTTAAGATCACAAGAACTTTAATTTACGATCATAAGAAAACAAGAAAAATAATAAAACATAGAGTAAAAAATATAATAATAGACCTTGGCTTCTTAAGTCTTAAAGGTATTTAAAATATAAAATTATTATTTTTTTTTCACATTAAGATTAATTCAGTTGGATTAAATCTTGGTATGCAGGCTAGTAGTTCGCAGACTAGTTCTTAAAGCATAACCACGATGGCTGATTTATGCAACTGTAACTGTAACAAAATCTATAACATAAAAATGCCTGCGTCAAAGAAACGCTTTAAGTTTGATTTTAACAAAACTTTACTGCGTAGCCAGAATCAGCACACTGACCAATCAAATTTGAAACTTGCTCCAATCCTGCGCTCGATCTGCTCATCTATTTCATTCACGTGACAGCTCGTCATGTGCAGAAGCAGATTGTACAGAAAAAATACTTTGCTTTCCCCTCTGCCCAGTGGAAAACATGGCTGTCATGTGCCCGTCCACGCTCATCTCCATGCTCAGCTTGCCCAGCCGCCTTTATTCAAAGTGACAGTACAAGGGCTGGGACCCTCTCCTCTGGCACCCGGCTCCAGGCCTGCCCATGCGTCTCTCGGCAGCACATTAATTCTAATAAAGCCTCGCTTTAGCGGGCGAAATCCCGCGGGGGGTGGGGTGGTGTTGCGGGCCAGGGGCCAGCAGGAGTGGTATAAATACACTTTAATGAAGGGAGGACATGGGCGCGCAGGTGGCACGGCTGGGCAGGTGGCACCTCACGCCCTCGGGCTCCTGGGCGACACCGCTGTTGCGGCGTGCCCCACGCTCTGGGGTTGAAGTGGTGGAGATTGCATTTTAATTACCAACCACTTCTTCTCCGTCCTTTACAGGGGTCACAGCCTGAGTGTGCCTCTTGGAGTTGAAGGTGGGAGATGCTGCACAGGAGTAAAGTGTCTGAATGTTTACAGGTATTAATATACTAATTTATGTATTAGGTGTGTGTGTGAAATTATATGGACCTCTGTAAGAAGCCTCAATAAGGCTTAACACAGATAATTAATTAATAGTTGCATTAATTAACTTCACTGTGATATTGGGTTTATATGTTAGATTCACCTCAAAATTTAAATGTGTTTCAGAACTAAACAATTTCATACGATGCGGTTGAACAAAATTTTGCATTGTTTTTGTTTTCCGGTGACAGTACAGGTGTTTAAATTATTTTGCATATTTGTCATCATCATTCACAAGTCATTCCATAAAAACAGAGTAATGGACTTTCTAATATTTTAATATTTTGATGGCTAAAACTAAGGGCTATTCCTCTTTTGGAATACTAGATTGTGATTGTGGTTAATTGCATCGCTGGGTGGTCAAACATTTCTACAGAAATGGGAACATTTGTATGCATAAATTGCAAATGAATATTTTTTTTCTCATTGAAATAATAAGTATGTATAAGCATAAGAAAAGTCTTTCAAAACATTGAAAAAATAATATAGACACCAAACATCTGCATAGTAAGTAGTCAAGATATATGGTGATTCAAAAGCTGATTACCATTTGACAGTATGTCCCTTCTTGGAGGGGAAAAGAGAGGCACTTCTGGCATCCTAAATAAACCTCTTACGTTCATTTTTCCACTGAGGTGGAAAGTTCACAGCTTTATAGAGTTTGAGAGCAAAAGTTTGTGTTTTGGGTTGTGACGATCCAAATACAAGATGGCAGTCCGAGTGCGATTCTGAGTTATCCTCAAACCACGAGAGAACTTGACATATTTACAGCCTGCACTCCTCAGTCCTGAATCATGTGTATGTCCAGTGCATTTCCATGGGAAAGGGGAAATGTAGAGCCTCGCTCATGTGTTAAACCACCCTGGGGGCCCATTCATTAAACATCACTTAAAACTGAAGTCCACACCTGGTTTTCTTCTCTCGTTTTTCGCACATTCTCTCCCTCTCTATCGTTCTCCCCTCTTGGGAGTAGGCCATCCTTCTCTCCTCGCAGTGCTAACTCAAAACTCCTGACGTTTTAAATGTTTCTTTTCTGGGATTCGGGTTTCAAGCGTGAGCAGTGACCTTGGCGGGAGATGCTTTATGGATTTGACCTGGGAGTCCCCTCAACAAGCTTGGCTCCTCGATAGGCAGGCGGATGGAGGAAGGAATGAAGGGAAGAAGGAGAAAGATGGAAGAGGGTGGGGTTGGGAAGAAGGGGTGTCTGAAAACACAGGACAGGTGAGGCTGCTGCCTCCCCCCCACACACCCTCCTGTCCCGTGACTCTGGGGAAGAGGCACTTCCAGCACTCCAGCACAGATGTTGTTGCATTGTCTGGAGCTCCAGCCCAGCAGGGGAGCAAGCTCTCATTAGCTATTGTCTTCCACTCACCGTAGATCCCTGTGATAAATGCAGCAGTCGTTGCTACACCATGCCATGCTGAAGAAAAGCACCTCGGATGGTTAAAAAAAAAAAAGAAAAAGAAGAACAGGAGCATCCTCAACAAGTCAGGCTTAATTCAACATATTCATTTTCTGTAGGAGTCTGTACATATTTTATCATGTTAATGTGTCTATGGGTTAGTAGTTTAAAGCGTTCAAACTCACTCCTGTCTGTCAGTGTGCTATATATGATCTCCCATCAGCCTCGCTGTATTTGTCTTAAAAGCAGATCTTAATGGTGAAATCATTGGAGTGTGTGGAATACAGGAAGCCATTGATGTTTTATGAAGATTAACCATCATATAGAGCACAGAGCGTGCTGTCAGGTAGGACCATGCCAGAGGATTTACACAATATATAATGTACTCCACCATGAAGAGAGAAGCAAAGTATGAATCCATGAATCTCTAGGCCCTAATGTCGAAATCAGTCCTTAGTGTATAAGAGGCGGGTTTCAGAAGTAAAAATCAGTTTTTTTTTTTTTCCTTAAGGAAATTATATTGAATGATAACTTAGAAAATGTTACGAATATGTTGGTGTTGTTGAAGTTATCGGTGCACATTATTTCAGCTTATTTAAAAATAAATAAAAAAATCTATTCCTAGTGATAAAAACATTACCCAATTACCCATGATTCAACAGAGAAACCTCCACCAATCAAAACTGAAGCAATTGGTGGAGGTTTCTCTGTTGAATCATATACACCTACATACATATATATATACTGATTTTCAGTTCTCTTTTTTTTTCTTTTTGCTTTAAAAGTTTGGTATTTTTTTACCTTGTAGCTTGTTTGGTTTATGTCTTCTAACTTCTAACTTGGTTTCATGGGACATGCTGTTGACAGAATGCCAATATTCTGAAATATTCTCCATTTATAGATTATTTTGATTATAATTGTGCATTTTTAGACTATAATGTTGCATTTGATATAGCTTGTAAATGGGAAGTAGATGTCTTTTCATACTCGTTAGCCTCAATAAGCTTCCATTTAGGAGAACAGCAATTTATTTTCATCTTGGTGTAAAGGTATTATCAATGCTTGACCAAAACACACCAGTTCGCTTTATACAAGCGTTACATAAAACAGCAGTTGATTTTAACTCCACATTTAGTCATAGTGTAGACCAGTGATCAGTATAGGTCTTTTCCACACCAGAAAAAGGTGTCACTTCATTAAAGGCACTGTGGGTATTTTTAAGGAATGACATTCAGAAAATTATCTTACTTCCTACTAAAATATATTGCCACCAATCTCCGTAGTAAACAGTAAAATAAAACTTTATAGTTTCTGCCTGTCAATCATTTCTCACTGCAGGCACTTCCATATATGGGCAGCAGGAAGCTGAGCGCGGCATGGTTACGCTTGAAGCGGTTGTTTGGAGAACCGGACAGTTTAAATGTTCGCGATTTACTTTCATATAAAGTTACTTTTTCTTTTGTCACCTTCTGCTAGCATGACCAGCTGACCTTCCGTTGGAAAGTCAACGAGTTTGAATCTGGCTGTCATCCGTGAGCTGTAACAGGTGCGGTAAAAACTCACATCCGGTTTTATTTTTCTGACGGTTGAATTTTTCTGTTAGCAGCGTCTTTTTTTTTTTTTTTAAGACACTCAAGTTAGAATCACTTTCTTGAGACCCTGCTTTCTTTTTTTATTCCGCCGCGCTGAGTCAAGAGATTTTAAGCACACGAGCAGGTTATGTAAAGGCTCCTTAGTTTGCTGACTTCTAGTTTCATGTGTATTTATTTTCCCTTGACGCCGATCTAATACACCACTACAGTGTCCTGTTCCTGTTTGTTTACACCCACCTTCATATACAAATGATCTTTCAATTCTATAGGTTTAATGCAAGCATCCAGTGCGCATTACCATAAACTACACAAAATCACATCCTTTGTAATTCTAATTCAAATGTTTTGGTTTTTTTTAGAAATAAAATTTTGCCTGGATAGTGTTATTAAAAAGACCATGACCCCTCTATCTCAGTACAGGGAATATTGTGAGAGGCTCAGTGTTAGATTCACCTCTTTAATGTCCTCATCCGGCAAGACATGAAGGCCATAGCATTGTTTCTCTAATCCTTTCTTCCTAGCCCTCTCATCCCTTGTTTCTTTTCCCCAGCCGGGGCTGTGAACACATTGCAGTGCCCGAGGGCAGTAGCGTGGACAACCTGTGCTCTCCTCACATGAGTGAGCGGCGGCGGTCCAGGGATCGAGCTGGCACGCTCAGCCAAACAGGTGTATGATGGGAAGACGCGGGCTGTGAAGGGTGAATTTTCTTACGTGGAGGTAATGTTGCTTTTGGAGCCAGTCTTGCTGTTTGGACCTGACTCAAGAAGCTTTTACACACATTGCAAACTGACTGTTTTGAATAAAATTGCCTCACGGGTGTAAATGGCATGAATTTTTGATTATGCCATGCCTTTTTCACTTTTCTTAATTCTATTGGTTATAGTCTGTGTGCACTTGAGTCATTGTGCCCACATTTTGAGTTTCATTACCATACTGCTTTACTGCAATTTTTTTCATATTAACATATGTGTGTGTGTGTGTATGTATATATATATATATATATATATATATATATATATATATATATATATATATATATGTGTGTGTGTGTGTGTATGTGTGTGTATATGGTAATATATATCTTATGCATTAGTTATGCATGTCAACAGATATATTGTTCTTTGGGGCTACAATATTAGAAAGGATACACACTAATGCGACGTCCTTAATAATGTAACACCACACCTAAACTCAAATACAATATATCTTTGTACTTGGTAAACAATATCCTGTTGTCTACAGATGTCTGACTCTTAATAACATGGTGTAAAAAGCTGAGTTTGTCCCACTCTACACATTGGAATAAAGAAATGACACAGACTCCTAAGGAGTCACTAAGCCATTGGACATAAATCTCAAGCAGTCCCACTCTTGATGGCTGGACCTTGGGTTACCATAAGAGACCATGCTAGTGGTTATTAAGTGAAAGTTTCAATCGATAGCTAGGGAGGTGTAATCAGGGAGGGTTTAATTGCACTGGGAGGCGACATCTATTCAGGTTATTGCCTCAGCTGTCCAGTGAGGGTTCATTTCGCTTAGCGCCTATTTCTCTCCTACTCATGAACCCGTCCCGGGCTGTGCATGAGAGCAGAGAAATGGATAAGAATGACCCTAACCTTTGACCCGTTCACCTTTTAGTGTGAGGTCACCCAACTGGAATAGATTTTTAATTCAATGCATTATAATATCACTATAGCAGACCGATTGCATGCGCAATAACGAAAAATTTACAAAACGACCACTTTATGGGTCTTGTCTCATTTGAAACTATGAGCCCCCGAAGTCTATTAAAACACTTTGTTTTTTTTTAAGATTTACCAATGAATCAGCTAATGGAAATGTAATGTTCTTGGTTTTTAGAAAGGAAAAGATTTACATATGTACCAAAAACCTCAATAACTTGGATTGTCAGTTTATTTACTTCATTCGATACAATTAATAATTGATAATAAAAACAATGCCATAAAATATACAATGCGTAAACCAAACAAACCACATTACTGAGAAAAAAAACTATAGTATATAAAAGAATGCAGTGGTTATATGTGTATTTTTCAAATGCTGCAAATTTTAACTGTCTAAATGCTAAAATACAGCGAGGCAAGACATCCTAGATCCTCTTTACAACTGACCAACATTTTACAAATATCACAGATTGAATGCAAAAACACATCCTTTGTGAACGGTCCCTAAGTCTGTTTCGGACAGATCGAGAAAATCAATGACAAAACGGATCCCATGGACTGTAGATCTTAGTGACAAACAATATATTGCCTTCCAGAGCCACTTTTTGTAATCTCAGTTCAATGACTGCATCTGCCTCTGTTATTTTTTTTATAGACGCAGTGCAACTAATTATTGTTAGTTCTATATTAACATTTACATTTATTCATTCGCATTTACATGTTAACTGACATGCCATTAATTTGGCTAATCACTTGATAGCCCGAATAAAAAATGTTCAACCTGACTGTCCAAAACAGATAAAAAACGTCTCAGCATTTAATCCTTTATCTGTTAGAGAAAGAGAAGTGCCACAAGGAAACTGTGCACCATACGGGACAGTCTGTGAGAACGAGGAGCAGTTTTTTGGAGAGGAGCTGATTTGGCCCTGTCTCCCCTGTAAAGGCTGCGGGCTATTAATTTCTAGCTCCATGTGCTGCCTGATCACCAAAAAATTCCACGGGGCGACTTATTGCGGGGCAATTTAGTGCCACCAAATGACACTGATGTGTATGGATGGCTGGTGTCGCGTCAAATCTGGTAGATGTCAGTAAATTGGAACATATGTTGCTTAAACTATAACATCAGGATAATTCTCCTTTAAGATGGCTCATAAAGGGCAATTTACGAGCTGAAATTTGAGGTGACGATAACATAGATAATTTTTAATGGAAGGTTAATGTGGGAATCAAAAGATAAAATCCAAACCCTTTGGCCTTTTTGTGAGAGAGCTGTCTACAGCACGGCGGCAAAAAAAGGAAAAAACGTACAAGTATTTTATGCACCGTGGGGTGTTCCCCTTTCATTACGCTTTATAGCTTAAGGCATAAAAATATACTGAATATTTTCATGGACAATAAAATGTAAGATCCATGCATGACAGAGAGAGACTTAAAGGAAAAAAGAAAGCTCAGAGAAAGAAAGAGCGAGCAGTCCAGATAAACCAGTGCGCGCAAAGGAACTTGTGTTGAAACTGGTCCCCATCACCAAGATTTAAGATGCCTCTGGAGTGCTGGATTGTGCTGAGGCTCTTTGTAGCGTCTCGTTCTCACCGGTTCTCTCTTAGGGCCGGGACTGAACAGTTGGCAATTGGCGGGCCATGTTATTCCCAGTGCTGCTCCTTCCTAAATAGGCCACATCAGAGAAAACATGACTTTTCACTATTTTAATAAATGGAGCCCTGTCGTCTTCATTATTAATAGCATCCCAGCGTACTTTTCGGATTCGGTTTGTGCAAAGCTACATGAGTAATTTATATTCACACGCACGACGTGCGAGACTTTGGCCTCCAGTGTATGTATGCTCACTGTCTTTTCTACTGTCAGATATGTGTAGCAAGATAAAATTTTAATGTTTACCAGGGCATTTCTGACCTCTCTAATCCACCTGGTTATTCGCAAAATCAACCCAGCACAGAGGCACAATTAATCAGCGTACAGTGACCTATCCCATTCAAGCACAACACATACTCTGTGTTTGAACAGCAATTTGAATTGAGAAACAAATATGTACTTTGTCTAAAAATGAATGATTGTGTAGTCCAGTTTTTTTTTTTTTACTTACAAAATAAAGATGTTTCCTTTTAAGGGGTTACAATAAAAGCCAAAGGTATTATACATTTTGATGTACATATAGTCTATAGATCATATATTTATATTGCGTATGAAAAATCTTTATATTATAAAGATGACATGTTTTGATAAGTAGCTTTTATTTTGTTATTCATGTTACAGCCAAAACAAATTTGTCAAGTATTACCTATAAAATTTTCTACAAATTCAAATGTATTTGCATAGCTTAAAAACAATCATGAAATATAATATTTGTCAGAGATCAGTATTATCCGTTCGGCAGTAGTGAATATTATATGTGTCTAGTAGACATAATAAAGTAGACATAATGCATATGTTATCAGATGATTACAAAATAGGGATAGGATTTGACAGTATTGTGTGTTGATTTGTTTGATTTTAATTGTAATATTACAATTGTTTAACATATTTTTTTTTCTGTAGCATTTCTGTCTCCTGGCTCCTTTTAGTTTAGTTTCATACTGTACAGTACAGTAGACTGCCTCATCCACTAATGCATTTAAAAACACCTATAGATGCAGCTATTGAATCTAATAAGACAAAGCACAGATTTCAGCTCATTCACAGGCAGTGGTAGTGATACTGTGTTCTCTGGCCTACTTTCCCAGACCCCCGGGCAGAGAGAGGAGCCCGGCTGTGGGGGGCCACAGACACAGGGGCTCACTCACATGTCTAGACCAGCTCTAACACTGCACTGCTGGTCTCTCCATTTCACAAAAAGAGAGAGAACGAGTGTATCAGTGTGGCCCACTGCAGCTGCAAGAAATATGATGTCTTCTCTTTTTTTCTAAGTGCTAAATCCTGTTCTGTTTGTTTTTTTAAACTAAATTCACACGTGAAAAATTCAGCTAGAAATATTAAAGTTTGTATTTATGCTATTCTTTAAACATCGGGGTCAACAAAGTCTGCATTTCTTTGACCAAAAATAAATTTGGTAAAAAAATTTAAAAGAATAGAAGAAAAGTTCTCTGTTTTATGAAACATTCAAAATGTAATTTATTCCAGTGAAAGCTGAATTTTCAGTCTTTAGTATTCTTGTCATTTTCAGTGTTGAAACCAGTTGCGCTGCTAAGTATTTTTGTTTTCAAGATTTTTGACAAACAGAAAATATAAATATAAAATCTTTTTTAGAAGTATGAATGTCTTTACTGTCACCTTTGATCAAGTTGCTTGCTAAATTAAATTTTTGATTTCAAACCCCAAACCTTTATTAAAGTATTTTTTTTTTTACATAATCTATATATAATTAATATTTATTTCACATTTTTGTCTTGTGTAACATTTTTCTCAAAACCTTTAATATGAATTAATTAATAATAAGAACATTGAGCCTGTAATCAATAAAATATCAACATGTTTTGATTGCCTACGTAACAAGTTTTTTTTCCTGAAATCAGTGATTTGATTATTCTTTTCACTCCGTTTAGTAGTGCAAATGAAATTCGCTCCCAAAAAGTTGTGTTTTGTACTTAAGGATAAAAGTCTTTATATGGTAATGCCTCGTTTACCATAACCTTTTATCTTGTGATGTTGTGAAAAACTTGCTTCCCAAACATAGTGTTAGTTAAACTATATTACTTTAGTTGTCTAGAATGTCTAGCGTAAATAGACGGTTTAAAAGAACAAGCCTTTCTTCCATTAACAATGTTACAATTTATTCTGGAAGGCGGAAGAAGACCCTTGGTCACATTCAGACACTGGACCGAAAGAGAAGAGGCATTCAGTCATGATGGTTGAGATATGGGAGCTTGAATATTGCATGACCTACAAGGAGAAGGCAAAGACAATTTGAGCAAGAGAGGGAAGGAGGGGTGGATGGATGGAGGAGAGCGAGAGGAGCTTTGGTGTAGGGGCTGAAGAGAAGGAAAAAGAGGAGGAGGAGGAGGATAGGGAACAGATGGCTGTGGCCCCCGTCTCTTCAGCACAACAGACGGGGGCCTCAAGATGGCGAGAGCACTCGCAAGAGTCAGCTGCGTTCTGGGAGAATATGCGACGTCTAGCAGGCAGCTTCAGTTTTAATAACTGTCTAAAAAAGGTAGAGTTAATCAGAGTGAGGACATGCAGACGCAATCCTCAGGATGGTGTATGAACATGCACGTCCGCTGCGTACATGTTCTCACTCATGCTTCTGAAGTGACATCTTCACGGGGTGAAGACAAATGATAATGCAGCGGCACTGAGAGACACAAAAGTTTCCTGTCAAAGTCAAACCATAGAAGCTCCTTTGTCAAAGACACCCTTCTTTACAGTATCACAGCCAGCACTTAAGAGTAACTAAATCTATATTTGTGTACAGTATCAAATGCCTGGCTTTAATTAACACTTAGTTGTTTTGTGTTCATTTATATTTGGTGAATTATGACAAAAGTGACGCATCTGAACTTTTTTTTTTTTTGTAAATTACGCAATGTAAATTAAGGAGATAAGCATAAATAATCAAGATCAAACTGAAATTGTGATATAACTTATTGCTGTTATCATATATATGTTGGAATTTAAATTTTACAGTTGTACTAAATGAAAAGCTATTATTATTATTATTATTATTATTATTATTTATTTTTTATGATTGAATTCTCTTTATTTTACAGTATTATATTATAATAGTAATATTATGTTTTATTTAATAATAAAAACAATACATATAACGATGATGATGATGATTATACAGTGGTTTTAAATATTACATCAGTTTTTATTTTAAAAAAGCACAATTATTTGACAAAAATATATATATATATAATATTTGAAAAAAGGTTTTTTTGAAAGTATTTGAAACCTTTGCTAACATGCAGGTGTAGAATGTCCTACAAACTTAGCATATTAACAAATTAAAATGCATCTTTGAACCAGAGTGTGCATAATAAAACTTTTTTAGCAATTGCTTGCAATGATCCTGCAAAACAAATACTTGCATTGCAGTATAATCGTTTATCTTCCTGGTTTCTTTGCAAAAGTGATTTAATTGTGGCTAACTTTTTCGCAAAAGTTGTAAGGAGACAATTTTATTGACAACAGTTATCCATGAAACTAAGCCTTGCCTTTTCTATATGCTTTAATTATGTCATCGTTCGGACATAGGGAACAGCTTTATTGCCAGAGGTCAGAGGTATCAAATAGGAACATCTCACACCTATAACCTACCCTTAATTAAAATGATATGTTCGAAGACCAACAAGCATGCTAATTCAGGTATGTCCTACTTTGCTAAATGACATTAGGCGCGTTTCTGCATTTATATGCGCACACGTGATCGCGTTCGGCTTCAAACTGTCTTTAAACAGCGGTACTTTGAAGAATGACTGGTCAAAGTTCCAAAACCTTGGCATTTCATCATCATGTTAATTAAACATCATTATGATACACCAATCGTTAACATAAATTCCCTGTACAGAAATTGTTGAATAATTAAAAAAATTCCTTTGAAAAGCATTTGATAAATTAGCCTCTGGTGTTGCTAATGTCCAATCCATATTTTACATCTCACTGATAAAAAAAGAACAGTCAGCGCAACTACTAATTGAGGTTTAATTAGTATGTTAATGTATGCACGGTGTCTGCGATGAGTAAGAACGAGAAGAGAGCAAAGAATGATGAGGAGGAGAGGTACGAGGTGGTTTTGCAACATGCTTTTCCTCCATTTCTCTCTTTCTTTCTTTCTTTCTTTCTTTCTGCCGCTGTCAGTCTGCGGTTTTTTCGCTCAACCACAAGGGCAACTCGAAACACCTTTGCTTTCAGATTCAATCACAATCTCGGCTTCTTCAACAGTTAATAGAATAATGAATACTAATGTAAATCAACCAGCAGGGCCTGCAAGCAAGTGGAAGCTAGCATACGGAGATTTCTCAATTCCCAAATGGAGACCTTTTATATTCAAGGGTCCTGATAGTTGGCGTAATCAATGACGGCATCTAAGTGGTACTCTTTCTCTCTCTTCATCTCTCCCTCCCTCTCTTTCCCTCTCTTACTGTGCTCTTTGCAAAGGGCAAAGGACCAGAGCGAGAGAATCATGCATCTTTGGGAATAAAAATTAATAAAATCATAGGATGTCAAAGTGTGCTGGAAAAATGGTGCCCGCTAATGGATTTTCAAACGAAAACAGCTTTTATGCAATCAATCTTTTGGCGCGGGGACCAATTATTTAAGTAATTGTTCATTGCAAATGCTACATGAATTTGCCCATTTGACGTCATTTCAAGTAAACATCTTTTTCTGTCATAAGGGCTGTGAGAGGTCTCTCATTAACTCTTTAGAGCCCGGGCCTCTCTCTGCCTGCCACAGAATAAATCATTCAGCTGCTTTTAATATAATCAACTCACTTTATATCACATCAGCAGCTCAATGTGAAATGTTTAACCTGCCTTTGTTTTTATCAAAAAAAAAAAGTGAATACGGGGCGTCAGAATCTTTCATTGTCTGTGTTGTCATATTCATGACACATTCACCTTAATACTGTGATTAACAGCAGGAATGCATATTTTAATACATGAACCACAAACTGTATCATGTCCTGACTATATTGATACCCCCTGTTAGCATGCCCTGACCTTACTGTCTTGTTAGTAAACTCTCTCTGTAATGAGTATTAAGGTTCCCGCCCAATGTATTTTCAGGTGTCTCCAATTAGGAGACTTGTATATCATGTATTGTCTGCTGAAATGCAAGAGCTATACTATATGTTAGGCAAACGCAAAAACTGTATGTTTCTAAGACAAAGAATAACATGTGTGCATTAGTGTTCTCTTTTTTTTTGTTTGTGCTCAGCTGCTGTCAGCCTCCAAGGTAACCTTACGTTTAACTGTTGTGCGGAGGTGGCTTCGCCAGATGTTCCTGTTTTGATGGGAAGGGAGGATGAAGAAACAGCTGTCTGTACAGATAAGGAAAAAAAAGGGAAAACCTGTGCTTTTACTTTCTATAGGTTCTCTGAAGCAAAGCGTACCTCATTCTGAAGAAAATCGTACGTTATATAGATCACTGCTATGGTAACTTGTTGGAACACATATTGTTTGATTCTACGCACTTTATATAGCAGGTCAGTGGAATAGCAACCAGTAAAAAAAAAAATGGAGTATGAAACATATACTTATACATATATGGCGCCTTATTCTTGGTCCGAATAAAACAATCCTGTCTCTTTGAATTTAAATCTATAGTTATACACTCCGGCTATTAAAAACTTAAATAAACTTGATAAAGTAGGAAGGACAGGTCCACGCGTCCCCCTGCTCGATCTACACCTATTATATGCCGTTATATTATTTTAGCTTGGACTGTGCAAACCAGTAAGCAGTAATCCTAAAGTAAAACTATCGCTAGTGGCTAGCTACTTATAGAAAATCAATTTTCAGTGAAGGTCATGTTTTGCAATTAATATTCACGTGCAAAGCTGATAAATTTGAGATCATTATGACACCATTGCAACTGGTACAATTTTGTAAATCATCGATATTCCACATTTCAGTGTTATGTGGTATTGATTTTGTGTAACAAGATCAATATACAAGTTGTTAGTATTGGATAATTTACATTTTAGGCACAATATTGTCAATTACTAGTGACAGGAAGATCTGATAATTTTCCTGAGTCTTGTTCAGCAATAGCGACAGTCTTTTTTAAAATGGTTTTATCGGCCATGCTTTTTTTTTTGGCACAGTTCTCACTCAGATAGGGCACAGTTATATTACTGTATAACTATTAATCACAACGTTTGCGTCAGTATACTCCTAATTACTGCTTACTACTAGTTAGTAAGGTAGTGGTTAAGTTTTTATTAAATTGTGACTGTAAAAATTGAAATAATTAATAATTGCAATAATAGCATTTTGCACTTTTAGATCATTTGTAAAACAAATAATATGCAATATAAAACAGTGAAAATATTCCAAAATAGTATTACATAAAAATGCTATTATTTCTATTGCACAAAAATAAAATGCTAACATTTACATTTACATTAAGATTTTTTTCTATTTCACTTTTCTAATATGAATTTTTGCCATTTTCAAACCCTAAAATCTTTTATTTTGTGCATTTTATTTTGGAATTCACAGCATTCCTTAAACAGTACCCAGATGACATACACCTTCTGGCGAGATTATCAAGTGTGAATTCAACAGATACTTCAATGTCCCATAAGGCCAGGGGTGAGGATTTTTGAATGGCACTAAAGTGACGGTCACATGACAATAACAGCATGACAAAGTTGTACGTAATGTTGCCACTGTCATACTACATAGAACATTCTTTTTAACAGCTGCAAATACTAACTTGTTCAAAAGATGTATGAGAATATGCTGTTTTAGACACAGCCAGTCACTTAATTCCTAAATAGATCATAAAAAGTACATTTCCTTAATGTACTTAAAGTGCTCTATTTTCACACACTAATTTTGTACTAAAAAATGATTCTTAAGAAAAACTTAAAGGAATAGTTCAGCCAAAAAAATTTAAATTACCCCATGATTTACTCTCTCACAAATACAAATACAGCCGTTGCTGGAAGTCAGTGATTTAAATGATAATTCTCAAAATATAAATATTTTTGTTACAAAAACCCATCAATCTGCTTCAGAAGTCATATGTAATGTATTTAGTTACCACTTGTACGTAAACTTGAACCCATCTTTCATACACCAGTACACTCAAGTGGTGACTAAATATATTTTTTTAACATACAGTGATAGCATGTTAAATGCGCATTTTAGTTTGTATTCATGTTGTCCCAAAATTGCACAGTTGAGTACACTTAGTTGATCTTAAATTTATCTAAGAAGTACTAAAGAATCATTAGTATATTAAGTACAAAATAGAGCACTTTAAGTGCATTATGGATTTTTTTTACCTAAGGGGTTTGTCGAATGCTTTCCAGTTACAAATTTTGTAATATTTCCCTTTGAAGATTTTATATGCGATGGCCAAATACAACTAATCCAACTAAATCCAACTAATATCTGTTTATCTAATACAATAGGTTCATGGTTTTATGTGCAAGAGGCCGTTTCTATGGCAACCTGCACAAACCGCGGATGAGATAAGGGGCCAGAAACGGGGCCCCGTGGGAGTCGTTAGGCATCTGTCTCCCACCACACCCCTTCTCCATCCCGTCTCCCTTCAGACCTCAGCTGGGGAGGAGCAGCCACGCAGACAACGCTTAGCTAACAAATTGCGGCGTGTCTCCCTCTCTACCGTTGCCATCACCTTCCTATTGGGTTAATCAAACATTCGTTCCCCAGCTCCCTTACAGCTCGCTGACCAGGAAGTGAGCGCGGAGACGGGTTGCCGTGCTGTCCCGGCATCAGAATTTGGGACTGACGGACACTTTTAGCAAGGAGACGCACCATCAATTGTCCTGCTCCATTACAGTCACACTGTCTCAGTCAAGCTCCATTGCTCATGGAGTTAGACCTCCACAGCATAATTCCCCCATGAAGTGTGTGGTGTTACACGTCGGAGGGCAGGCAAGAGGCCTGTCAGAGGCAAGGTTCATCAGAGCGCTGTGATTAGACATTTGCAGGTATCTGCAAGGGGCACTCATGCTCCACTGGGTCTCAATGCACCTTCCCTTCTCAATATGTTCCAATCAAGACGCTTTTCTATTCTGCCTTTCTGAAAAGCAGACAGATAAGAGCCGCGAAACCGTGTGTGTTCCCCGCGTGAACGATTCCATTTAACTAATGCAATGACGAGCAACAAAAGATCAAGTGTCCTGAGCAGTGGTAAAAATAGGCTTGTTGAAATGGATGATGATGACCATTCAAAGGCCGCTATCTTCCATTGCTGTCATACAGGAGCGTGTAGAGAGTAGTTTTTCATTAACTCTGACAAGCCTTTTTATGTGTATCCTCATTAAAGGGAGTATGGATTCATTACCAGGCTTGTCTTTTTGATGAAAGTCGACCACCCATTGTTCTTAACGTCTACGCTATGGAGACGCAGCTCCCGTGTCTCGGTGCAAGTGAATGAAAAAATTAATTCCTCCCCCAACCCCCCTGTTTCATTAAAAGATGTAACTCGGATCATTTTATTTTCCTGGCGCTTTTCAAGTTTAAATTAGTCTGAATCTTGGTCCAGTGCTCTGTGTAGACGAAGCGCTATCTGCACACTTTACCCATCAAGATTGAATTATTCCTGCAGATTCGCCATTGTTGAGGCTTGACAGTTGACGTATGGTTTGATTCTGCAGACTGATATTCCTCAGTGCAATTAAAAGTTTTTTTTTTCCCTTTCTAATGCAGACAATGCATTATTTGTTTTGCTGTTTATTAAAGTCTTACACATTTTAATTAGCTGTCATGCTAGTCTCTCAGGTTGTTCACTGTACAGTGAGAATTAGTTTCTATTTAATGATCAGGACTTCATGGCTGTGTGGTTTATAAGGAACATCAGTAAGTCATTTTTAATTGAGATGAGGCAATACTGTAGTCGCTGTAAACAAGTAATGAACTGTAGCATGTCATCCTTGGAAATTTGAAAAGGCAAGCTAATTTCTCAAGACAGATTATGAATGATTTAAATCTCCTCGTTGCCTCTGAACACCTTCACAAAAAATGTGGTCAATGTCCTAAAAAGATGCTGGGTAAATTGCTACAAGTACAGTTTAATTGGAAATAGTGAAACACGAGAGAGCTGGAGTATTTCAGAATATAATTAAAATTGCGATCATGAGTTTTAAAGAAAGCTTACAATGCTCTAAGAAAATAGAAAAAGACAACATTACTGTGAAGATTATTCTGCTTGGTTTGGAGCAAGTCCTTTTTTCCTAGTTAAAAGTGCTAAAAATATAATTTTAGGAAAAAAGGTAATTATTTCATAATTAGAAAAAATATACAAAAAATATGAGAAGAAATAGAGAGCACTGCTCAAATGTGGTTATAGGGTATTGCATTGCAAGTGTTTTTGATGATTTTAACTAAATTAATCAATAAATGAACTAATTGTGTTTAAAATCTTGCAAACTTACATTGGAGTTTAAATATATATGAAAATGACAAAAATGATTGAACAACTATGTATATCTTGAATAGGCTGCATACTATAATATTACTCAGAAAAACCTTGCAAAAACATATGCATATGACATTTAAATAAGAATTCTTAAAAGACAAGTTAGACTCAATCATATTCAGCCCCTTAGGATACATCCTACACACTTTATGTGTATGTAGGAAACATTATAAACATCCTTTATAATATCATCTGACGTGATCACATGCCTGTCATGGTTTAAAGTGACTATCTGCATATAATCAAGAGAACGGACAATTTCTGAGTTATATCCACAGTGCTCACTGGGTGATACGTTAAAAACATTGCTGTGTTTTAAGAGCACATCCCTGACCACTACAGATAGATGGGGGGTCTGAAAGACAATAACAGATCCATCACATCCTCCTGCTGCTTTTTCAGCCTCATTGGCTGTAGTGTGTACATAAACCCTGGTTGAAACGCGCTGTCCATCAAGAAAACGGCACATTATTTTCCTACGATGCACTCCTGCTAACACGCTTCCATTCATTTTCAAAATACCCTGTTTTTACGAGTCTCCGTCTGCCCTGAGAAAGCACGATGATTGTCCTGACAAAGACCTGCGGTTTTTACTGGATTATCATTATTTATTTTTAGACATTGGAAAGCATTTTATCTCGAGTGCAGCGTAAAGGGAGGATGGAAGTTTTAGGAATATTATGCTTTCATTGAAACACATTTCAGCCATTTTCTGTACTGTTTTCCTTTCTTTGCTTTGTGGTACTAAAATAATAAGGTTTTACACCAGTTAATAGATAATCGATCTGCAACATACTCATGGACTTTTTAACATGAATGTTTAGCCAGCCTCATCATTTTAGAATAAATTCTGAATGAATGTATAAAATGAGTGTATATTTTTTTACTTTTTTTCGTTTTTGCTAGTTCATTGTAAACTGACGCACAAAATTAGCCACTTTATTAACGCTCCATTAAAATAAAATATATCATCATGCAATTATTATTATTGATGCTGCAATTAATGCTGCTTTAAAATAATTATATTAAATATAATCATCATCATCATTATTATTAATAGCACTAATAATAATAAAGATGAAACATGTCTCACTGTAGGACATGCAGACTTCCCAAAAAGTATTTTATGTCTGTAGCAGTAAATAAAAATGTACATTGTTTAGTAAGTTATATCATTTCATTGAGCTGGACACTTTGGTTGATGTTAATCCATCACTGAATGACACAAAGTGAGAGAAAAAAACATAAGTACACATAAACCAAACTCTGCCCGCCTCAAACTGTGAATCAACACATTCTCTCTCTCTGTCTCACACACACACACACACACACGCGTTTTTTCACCAAGGCTGCCTTACACCTCTCTAGTCCCCACCTAGCGGTTTAGGGGCCAGGCAGAGGCAGGCAGCCTTGTTTTAGAAACAGATGATAAATAAATCAAAGTGCACTAAGCACTGCTTCCACATGGCAATCGGCCTCCTTCATAGCGTCTGCACCTCATCAATCACGCCATTGTCTGCCTGAAAGGCGAGCCTTGTAAATGTCATCTCCACTCAAACCCAAGGAGAGGCGAATCAGAATGCACCCACTGAAGAGGGTCTCTCTCTCCCTCTTTCTCTCTTGCTCTATCTCACACATATTTATTTTTTTTAATTGAGTAGTGTAATTAAAGTAAAAAACCCGGCTGGACTGCCTTTTGACAGGACAGATGAAGACCCCTTTTAATAGGGCTATGAAACATATTTGTTAAAAGGGATGAGGCAATATGCGGGCATATGATTGGTTGCCCTTATGTGTCAGAGTTTTCTTTTATGATTAAAACCCAATGAAACAGGGTCCTTGTATTCAATTACACAAAAACTTGAAAGAGATGCCAGTGGAAGAATGAAGCATAATTGTTTTTATTACATAATGGTAATCAAAAAGATGTTGTTTTAGATTGCAGCTTGTTCTCATTGATTATCTACTCACTTTGAGTCTGTTTAGCTACATTTGTGGATTTTTTTCTGCTTATGCCAACCCAATTAAGAAATGTCAGTTGTATTGGGGATTGAAATTTGAAGAATAACGCTGCGTTCTGATTTACAGGATCCTTATGCGGTGTTCATTGCATCCTACGCACTGAAAGCACAGGAAAGAAGTTTAATTCACCTGACAGTACTTGTGCAGATTATGAGTTTCAGGTATGATGACAAAATACATCTGTGTAAAAAAAGTAAATAATCACTGTATAATAAATAACATGACTTGAGCACTACTTTCAAAAGTTAGCAATTAGTCATTTTTTTCTTTTTGAAAGAAATGAAAACTTATATTCAGCCAGTGTACATTACATTTATCAAAAGGGAAAGTAACATATTTTAATGTATATTTTAAATGAATGGCGTTTTTGAACTTTGTATTCGTTGTGAAAATAGTTTTATGGTTTTTAAAAAATATGCAGCAAAACACTGATAATATTTATTGAATTATTAATTCAGCTTTACCATCACACAAACAAAAACAACAATACTATTGATTATTATTATTATTTATTTATTTTAATATATGTTTGATCAAGTAAATGCAGCCTTGGTGAAAACTTCTTTCAAAAACATAAAGGCTTGTGTATGGAATTTATAATTAACATATTAAGAATAATTAACTTAAATTCTTAAACCTCATGCATTCAATGGTAGTATTGCGGTGTTTACTATGAAAATAAATGTGATTTTATTGTTAATAAATTTAAATGAATCATCATCGTACATTTAAACTTAAATCTACCTAGAAATTGCAGTAAAAGTCACTGAATAAAGAGTACATTTCTTTTTCCGCTTCCTCTAAAGTGATATATAATTATGTGAAGTGCCCTTCAAAATGAGCATTTTGCCTACCTTTGATTGAAATTTCACTTCAGATGAAACCCTGTGAAGCTGATTGGAAAGTACCCTGAGATGACATAGTATACAGATCATTAGAAGAAGAAAACAGGTCAGTTTCGTTAGCACATGTTTTCAATTCCATTTCATTTAACTCTGTTTGTGCACTCGTGGTTGAGCTCAGGTTTCATGGTGCATCACCCTCCACGATTATCATCAACGCTCTGCTATTTTAATCCACAAACCCCATTACCCTTTCTGATGCGCCCATGTTGGGGTAACATAAGCCACTAGGAGAGGTGCTGCTCATCGGTGGGCGACCCTCTAGAGATATGAACTCTGAGACCCCTCACGGCGGATCAATAGGACAGGGGTGCAGAAATAAATCATGATGTTCAACTGCTGTCTGTCAAGCAGCCGCATCCATGCACACACAGACAGCACTCAGTTTTATGGCGGTGCTCAGTGTTATTGCAATCTTTTGATAGCTGCAGCTAGTTTATCTGATTGCCAGAACACCTCGCACTTTCCTCCTCTCACGCCTGTGATGCAAAAGTCTGCTAAACTGGAGCAAGAAGCGCTTAAAGTGATTTACGGAGTCTGTCAATAACACCGGCGCTCATCATAGCCTGTTGTGAATATGGAAGCCATCTTTACATTTCAGAATAATAACGTGTCCATAGGGAACACAGAAAAAACAATGGTAGATATCCATCAGGAGCGATTTTTTTTCCACTCCGGATCACTTGATGGTTTCTTTGCACGGGCTCCAGACGTGAAATAAAAGGCAGGCGAACGATACGCCGCTGCTAGCAGCAGGGCAGACCCCATCAAAAGCAAGAGTGGCACACACACTGAATGAACACGTCAGCTACCTTTTGGCTTTTTTAAATGAAACGGCATAAAGGGCTCCCCTGCCACTCCGCTGCGCTGGCAGCCGCCACCAATTGCGTTGGAAAATCTATTTTGGAGTGAGCGGCCCCCCTCCCTTTCCACCCCGGTCCCCTTCTTCTTCCCTTCAAATCAAAAGGAAGAAAAGAGTGACTGCTGGACTGACATCAATCAAAGCCGGGGACGCGCTGGCGGCCAGGAACAGAGGAGGACGGGGTCCAGAGTTCACAGGTTAAAGCAGGCGATGGAGGGAGGAGGGAAGAAACGAGGGGAGGGGGTGGACGGAGGGAAATCGGGCAGCTTGTGCCTGACTTCCGATATCTCCACATTGTAAAAAGTGCTGAGGAGAGAGAGAGAGAGAGAGAGAGAGAGGTAGCCCCTCCTGTATTCGCCTGCCCTCATTAATCTTCATGCCATCTTCTTTACCTAGTCATGTAGAACGGCTCGATAGAGGGCCGTATAATGGGGAAGGCCCGATGCCAATTACTAGGTTAACATAGTGTTCAGCCCCACTGCAACAAAGGAATGAGATCTTGGAGGATATCTGGGGTGCAGGGGAGCAATGCATAGCATTATGAAAGAAAAAAAAAGAAGAATAGGGAGAGGTTGACAGAAAATAGGACGTTACCTCCATTTTTTTGTGATAACTAAACAATACCGAAACTCAGGATTTCAGGGCTAATGTGATGTAGAGGTTCTTCATTCATTCTTTCGGTTTCCTGTTAGAGGCATCATTTTTAGGGTTAAAATGCAATTATGTAAAGCGCTTTTATATATTAAAAAACCAACACAAACACATGTTGACATATCAGTGAGTGGTGTGAGTTTGCGTTAGTACCATCTTTACCTTCTGACTGACCAAGACTTTAACTGCACAATATCATCCGTCGACAAGTATTACAAATAGTAATATTGGGGAATATTATTGCAATTTAAAATAGCTTTTCAATTTTAATGTATTTTAAAATGTAGTTTATTCCTGTGATGGCTGAATTTTAATATCACATGATCCTTCAGAAATCATTCTCTTATGCTAATTTAGTGCATATTAAAATAAAAAATGATAAAACAGTTACAATTATTATGCTGCTTAATTTTTTTTTAGCGTGGAAACTATTAAAGGAATCTTTTAAAATAATGTTTATTTTACATATAAATCTTTTGTAACATTAGAAATATATTTGCTATCAAATTAGGTAAATTTAAATTTAATTTAAATTTAATCCTTGCTGATTCATTTTCTTTTTTTTTTTAATATATATATATATATATATATATATATATATTAAGATTCAGTATATGTTTAGGTCCTGTGAATAAACTGTAATAAACTGTAAATGTCCTATGTTGTGACAAATTAATTTAAAAAAAAGTTTTTCTCTTTTTCATCTCGTCTCGTATCCTCTCCTCTCATCACTTCACTTGAGGGATTTTGCGGAGTGATCCTCTTGTAATGAGTGCTGTCAGATGTAGCGCTGTTGTAAAGTGCAGTTATTTAATTCCAGGTGATTAAAATCGGCCTGGCTAAGACTGGCCAGACTCATGGGCCCGAGGTTTTGTTTAGGGACAAACTCTATATTAAATGTCCTATAACAGAACTGTCACACCATCACTGTGCAGATGCTTTGGGAGAGAGACAACAAGTCTTGATTCAGTCCTTATACTGTCTTCACTACAAAGTAATACCTGTGCTCTTTCTCTCTTTTTTCCTTTCTCTCTCTGCGCTTTAGTTTTGATGTTGAAGAGCCTGACAAGGGCCAACAGGACATCTCTACCTGCTGACGTCACGTCAAACTCCCGCTGTCCTTCAGTGTTGTCGGCCTCAGCGGCTCAGTAGGTGCTGCTTTTGCGTTACACGTGCAAACAAACTACATTTATTTAATATAGCTATTAGCTCATTTCCAGCAAGTTATAAAACTGTTTGTAAAAAGGAAAAAACAGAAACACAAATGAGATCTATTTAATATCTCAGTTGTTTCTCTTGGAAAATTAGATTAAAAAAGAGATTTTCTACCATAGATAATAAATAGATAAAAACCATAAATAATCATAGATTATAAACCATAGATAATCTCTTTTTTTTCTTCTTTAATTTTACACAAGAAACTAAGGCAAAATAGAGACCAGTATTCAAATGTTTTTTTTTTTAAATATGCTTTTTTATACTCGTCAATTCTGTGTTTAATTGGTTGAAAAACTGTGATAGTGACATACTCTACCTGTTCTCATAAAATGATGTACCTCTGTACACTTCTTGTGCAACACCCTTTTTACATGCCTTACTGCACGTTTCACTGCAGTTTCAAAAAGAAGTGGCATTAAAACACAGGCTCAGTATGTGAACCCTGGCACATTTTCAGTACATTGGTATAGGTATGTTTTGCGGCAGTTCACAATGAAAATATCCTCGGACTGTTGTTAAAAGTTAATGCTCTATCATGTTGGAAATATGCCCTACACCAAAACCAACCCTTAAACCTACCCGATAGTGTTAACAAAAACTGATATAAAAACGATATAAAAAAATAATTTTGTGTCTCACTAAAAAGTGCACCAAGGTGTGTTTTTGCCATGAGACTAGGTAGGACATACTGTATAATTACAATTTAAAATAACTGTTTTCTTTATAATATGTATTCCAGTAATGGCAAAGTACAAAATACAGCAGCTCACATCTTTCAAAAAACCTAATATGATGATTCGCTGCTCAAGAAGTATTTCTTTTTATTATTAATGTTAAAAACAGCTGTGCTGTTTAATATAACCTTGACACATTTTTCAGGATTTTTTGATTACAGTATTTATTTAAAATAGGAATTTTGTGTAACATTATAAATGTCACGTTTTTCATCAATTCATTTACTCTGAATAATTTGAAAAAACTAAAACTTACTGACCCCAAACTTTTGAATGGAAGTGTGTACATATATGTCTTAGCGCCCTAATGTGCAATGAAATAATATACACATTTCATTTACTCTCTCCAGACAAAGATCAGGCAATAATAAGCTCTTGACAGGAGGAGACTGTGTGAGGAAACAGCTTTACATTCAGTGGGTTGTGAGCGGGGTTGGCTGATAAGCAGCATTTTTGTCTGAAATGATAAGGCCGGGAAAGCAAACATATTACAGGGCTCGAATTTCTGTATCTATCGCTTCCCAATACCACATGTCCAATAATTCATTCATTTGTAGCGTGTGAGGATGCCGCCTCCATCCGTACATACATCGCGCTGATAAGAGATCTGGAGGCAGAATTGGTAATACAGAGTGAATGGGACACTGTTTGAGCTGATTAAATGAATCTGACTCTCTGCCTGGATACAAGTAGTGGCGGCCCAAAAGAAAGAGGGGGAAAGAGGATGATTTTGGTGATATGCACAATTTCATACGACATGTGGCAGCTGCGGTAGAGAGCTGGTAGAGACGGGCCGTCCCTCTCTGACCTCTGTGTCATAGATAACGGGGACACTCACAATAGCCAAACGCATCATTACAGACTTGAATAGAATAATGATTGATCTATTTCAGGTGATGGCTTTGACGGTTACATTTCGGGCCAGGGATGTCAAGAGAAGATATATATGAATCAAACATTTCATTAAAACATAAGCTGAATTGAATGAGTCTTACAGTGATAAGATCCATCATTATGCTTTCTTAATATAGGGTGATTTCCAAATGCTGGATTTGCACCCTTGAAGGGCAATATGAAAACTAACATAAGGCTGATCCATATGAGAGCGAGCAACCAAATCCCTTCATAAAGGACCCTTGCACAAAAATTACATATGATTGAATTTCTCATTATATATATACACACAATCACTACCATTCATAAATCTAGGGCCATTAAGTTAATAGTTTTATGAAGCAATGAATTACTGAATTAAATTGACTAAAAATTGACTAGAATAAATTTTATTTAATGTTTGTAATTTATACTAATAATATATATATATATATATATATATATATATATATATATATATATATATATATATATATATATATATATGTTTAAAGCCATTAACAATAATAATAATAATAATACATGGACTGATTATAATTGTAAAAAATTCTCTATATGTTTTTCCCTTTAAATGTATTACGGACTGACAGTATGCATTTTGAAAAGCAATTAAATGAAAGATACAAATATTTATCTTCAGTGTTTGATGCTTCAAATTTGCCATATCAAGAACTATACTTTTTCTATGAGAAATAAACGTGCGAGAGAGCACACATCTGAGCCAGCTGTGGCCTTTGTTAGGATCACTCATGATTAGCTAGAGTTTAAAATGGGTGTGAAGTGTCATTCAATTACAAATGCCGGAGCAGGCAGGGATCACTGCAAATATCAAGAACACTGTTCTGAATGAGTGTAATGAGGTACTCTGAACTCTGAGCTATCATTATGGACAGACCGATCTGAACGATTACAATTTGTATGACTATATTTCATAAAACAGTGGAGTTTTATTCTAAGTAAATTAACTTAACTAAGTATCAAGACTATGGTAAACATATTACAATATCTCTTGCAAAACACTTTTTTATTTTGTAACGACTACTAATCAATATTTTTGCAGCAGCTTATTTTAAGATTTCATCTTTTTTAGCGAGAAATAAATATATTTCATACTGTTTTTCGCGTGTTTTGAAATTCTAATTCAAGCATGGCAATACATTCTCCGTTTTCATCTTTTCACCAGTCTACCATTCCATTACAGAAAAACACCGGGAGCAAAAGGTTACCTTCTCCACAGAAACATGTAAACAGACTGAAAGGTCATCAAACAGAGCCCTGTGCTGCAGCGCCCATCTCTAGCGGAGGAGGAATTTAAAAAAGAAAGGTTGTGAGGAAAAGTGGCTGGCCCTTTCAAAAGCACAGAACAGGACAAGAAGGGTAAGTGGAAGAAAGAGAAGCAGAGCGCACACGCTTTCTTCTATAACCCCCTCCATAAGTCTCCTGCAACTCAATTGGGTGAATTAGAATAGCAAGCATATATCAATGTGTGGGACTAACCTTGTTTACCTCTGGGTCTCACGTCTGGGCCGCTGTTTTGTTGTGGTGTAACAACACTAAAAAGCATTTCAGGTTGTTCACGGTCAAGTCAGGTAAAAAAAAAAAGGGTTCAGATGAGTTTGATACTCCAGAATGAAATAACATGCTAGATGCCTAATGTTGGTGAAGTTAACGTAGATGTACTGTACAAACATTAAGAAGATGGTCACTCTTTGCGATGTGTTTAAACGTGAATTCCCATGCTCCTAATGTACCGCTGGGATTAACTCAGCGACGACAGAGTAATATAATGCCGTTTGGTTTCAAATGACGCTAGTGACATGGATTAGAGCAATAGAAACAGAAGAGGAATATAAACCAGAGATGACACCTAAAATGGCTGCTGATTTATCGCCGTGGTGAGTTTGGTACTGGGCTTCCATGTATATTAGCGCAACAAATCTGGGTCCATTTAGCAAGGAGATGCTCATACATACATCACCAGTTTCAGCTCCAAGCCAAGGTCACAACTCATTGCATCAATCTTTTCAGCAGAGGCTACTCCACACAAGGGCAGGTTTGTAACTGTCGCCACGGTAATAGAATCTTTTTTTCCTCTGCTTCATCTTTTCTCTTATCATGTGAAATATATATTCAACTTCTCCTCTTTCCCTCATTCTCTTCTATTGCATTTTTTTTATCTTTAAAACATTCGGTGAACCTCATTCTTTTTCCGCGGACACGTGCTCTGAGGATCGTAGATTTTTAACGCTTTCATTTCTGGCCCTGTCAGGGGGCTTTTATAAAAAAGAACAGTCCTTCTACAAATAGCCTTGACCTCATGAAATATCTTTGATAGGTTTTTCCTATGAACGTATTGAAAATTAAATATGTGTGTGTATTTATATAAATTTATGTACAAAACTTTTGTATGTATATACCTATTTTATACAGTGCATTTATGTTGTGTTGTGTTGTGTGTGTGCACTTGTGTGTATATATATATATATATATATATATATATATATATATATATATATATATATATATATATATAATATGTATGTTTTCAACATGGATAACAGCAAGAACTGTTAAAATCAAATCAGCATGTTAGAATGATTTCTGAATTGAATTCTGAATTCTATAAAATTCAGCTTTTCTTCAAAGGAATACATTACATTTTAAAATATATTCCACTAGTTACACAACAGTTATTTTAAATTGTTATAATATTACACAGTATCACTCTTTTTACTGTATATTAATTTAACAAATGCAGCCTTTGTGAGCACAGGAGAGGTCTTTCAATAACATTAAATGATTCAATTAACATTTAAAAATGTAATGTAGCAAATATAAGGCATGACTCACTGACTTATATCTTTATAGAAATTATTCATATACATTTAAAAAGGGTTGCAAGGGGTGGAAAATGTCTGGGAATCCATGGAGGATTCCAAAAAATCTTAAGTTTTCTTATTTGACTGGACATTTTCCACCTTTTTGCCACTCTACATGTAGATAAACAATACTTCATTGCGTTTTTTGCGATTTAAGTTTTTCAGACACAGTTCTTATTCATCCTCTCACTGAAAAGAGTAGCCAAGACATTCTTCCAAAATGCATCTTTTGTGTTCTACAGAATCAAGACTTAAGCTAACAGAGTAAACAATGCCAGAATTTCCATTTTTGGTTAAACTGTCCCTTGAAAGGAAAAATGTGAACAGCATGAACATTTTTCTAAAGCATCTACAGTACTCTCCACTGGAACTCTTAAGATACATTTGGTTTGAGCAATTGTGCTGTGTCAATATTTGCCATTGTGATTACTCATGCAAAAGTGTGTTATGCTTTATGGAAGATTAATACTAAAATCAATCACTCATAGAGCACTTTATGTGTACCAGTCCATTTGGTGTGAGAGGGGGAGAAAAGAGAGAGAGAGAGGGAGAGAAGTGAGTAAATATATAAATAAATAAAAAGCACCTCTTTTAATTGATGAACTTGACCTGCTTTTCCTTGATGCCAATTTTCATTTGATCTATAAAAATATGCTTGAGTGACATTATGTGACAGCATCTTAATCACTGTGAGAGTAAATAAGAATAATTTATGCTGGTTGATTGTGGGCAGAGGGCCATGAATCAGTGCTACGTCAAATATAACGCCAGGTGCATTGATGAGGTGGAGAGGCCGCAGACAGCAGATTGGGCTGTAAAGGGAGTAGAGGCGGGAAGCATTGACACTGTTACCCCATTCCCAGCATGCAACAGAGGACACTAGTGGCTAATCTTGGCATCAAAACCTGTGAATGAAGAATGAATTGTGCTGAGTATGTTATTATAGGAGACGCATGACTCTTAAAAACTAGCTTTGATTAACAACAACAGAAAAAAAAGATTTATAAAATCTTTCTTTAATATAAAAGACAAAAAGGATTCAAATTTCATTATGCTATTTTAATATATTTTAAATTTAATGGGTCTACAAATGTGGCAGCTATACCAATTTTTTCCCCCCTAAAATTCATAAACGGTCAAATTAAATAAATTAAGAACTAAGCATTTCTCTCTTATTTCCTCTGCAGTAATAAATAAATCATATCACATTCACAATCCCAGTTGCTCCTTAGGGGTTGCATGGATTCATTGATCTTCCCTTCAGGTCTCATTGTGTGTGTGTGTGTGTGTGTGTGTGTGTGTGTGTGTGTGTGTGTGTGTGTGTGTGTGTGTGTGTGCGTGTGTGCGCGCGTGTGCGCCTGTGCGCGTGCATGTGTCTCATCACAGGGAAAGCCCCTCTGATAAAGTCCATCATGGAGATGGCTTCTGACAAATATGTCGAGTGTGGCGAAGACATGACAGCTGTCAGTCAAGGCCCAGGCACTGGGAGGTAAAACATTTTGTTGGCCACGAGTTTCTGTTTAGGCAGGGACTGTGTGTATGGCAAACTTAGGTCAAGTCTTTTTCCAATGTTAACAAAAAAAAGGTGTGTTAAGAAGTAGATGTTTGAGTCAAAAAGTGTCATAAGAAAAATTGTAATCATGTGAGCCTGAACTGTCAATCCCGTCAAAATCATCCAGAGCACTTTTAAAGAATAGTTCATCCAAAAATAAATAAATGTACTCCCTGTCAGGCCTGCAAGTGAAGTAATGTTAAACGTCTTCAATCTGTTCCAACAAAGAAACTAATTTGTCCTGAGGGTAAGTAAATTTTCATCTTTTTTTTCATTTTTGGAGAACTATTCCTTTAAGTATCATTCCACAGAGAGCAAAGACACATGTTTATTCGTTTGGTAGATAGTTTCATTCAAGGTGACTTGTTTAGACACGATTTGTGTGTTTTCCTTTGCGTTACTGTAATTATCACAAGACAATGGCTAGATTTTTGTCCCTGGAAGGGTCTGAACAAAAGTCACTTCAAAATCGTTCCCTAACTGAACAGGGTTACAGAAACAAAAGACAAATACAGTTTAATCTTCTGCTGCCTTCATGCAGCCTACAGCATAAGGAAAATGCATGTCATATCATCCAGTTATGCTATTAGCATTACAATACCATATTCCGTTGGTCATCAGTGGCCACGTTTTATGACTGAGTTCGATCTCTGCCTTCAAAGGACATTAGCAGTTTTCCCTCTTGAGAGGACAAAGGCATGAGCTCTAGTCCTAGACTTTTTCTCTCGCTAACACAAAATGACATGTTTCCAATGAGTGAACCGATAATCCCTTCTATTTGTTTTCTGCTCCTCGGATAACAAGTTTCATTAAACAAATGGGGTTGTAATATTTCTGCTGACATATTGTAACTAGCTGTTGCTTGTTGCTTGAATGAGATCTAGAGATTGCAGCCATATGTTGTGGGCCAGAATGGATTCTTTTTCAAGGCAGAACATAAGGCAAATACTATCTTCTACTATCACAATTTGAGGAACAAGTCTTTGTAAACATATACATATATATATATATATATATATATATATATATATATATATATATATATATATATATATATATATATATATATATATATATATATATATATAGCCTTAACCCCAACAGTGCACAGAACATTCAATGTAATAAAATATACATGTATTTATCAGGAGAGATGCGTTTAGCCCATTTAATCTGTCTTCAAAGAGGAGCACAAGTCCTTCTGGAGGACACATGCTGGGCCCTGCATCTTCTGTGCTGTTGGGGATGATCCTTGGCCCCAGTATTGAGAGACACTGGTGTTCCCCATTCTCCAAAACAGCTGTCCTCCCCACTCAGCATTTATCTTCTCTGATCTGTCTCGACCTTTTAGAGCTTTCTCGTCTGACAGCTTCCAGATACACCAAGTCAAACTTCACTGGGAGCTAATATCACATGCATATACACACTAACACTTACCCTGCTGGTTAGATATCTAGTGCCTCTTGTTTTCCAGTAAAAAATATTTTAACATTTCAATATGGATACAAATAGCTGAGGAACTATTTTAGTTTATGTATCTGATCGCACTTCTAACATTTAGTGTGGTGTTATGTTTAAAGAAACAAAATATATATGTGTCTTATTTTAAAGATTTAATGTAATTTAATTTAGATTTTGAATTGGAAAGCAGTGTTGCGTTTAACGCATTACCAAGTAATTAATTACTGTCATTTAATAGTTTTTTTTTTTTAAAAAGTAAGGGATTACTATAAATGTTTCTGTAATTTAATTAATTACTTCAAATGCTATTACATAACACTTCTGTATGAAGTAATAGTGAATTTAACATAAAAAATCGATGTTTTTAATGTACAATTTATGCGATTTTATGTTGTTTATTAAAAATAGACAAATGAGAATTTTGTGCTTGCATTGTTCAACTGGTTGAGGTTGATATAGAATTTAGTAAGTGATGCAACGAATTTTAGAGAAAGTAATTAGTAATCTAATGGCTTGTTTCCACTGAGCAGTATGGGTCAGTACAGTACAGTGCGATTCAGGACCGGACACCCTGATCCAGCTTGCCTTTCCACTACTAACAGTACCCACTTGATAGGCATGGTGTATGCTAGAAAGTAGTGACCGACGGTAAAGCAATACAATAACCACACCTCTGCCTCTTTTCATTCAATGTAGGTTTTAATGAAGAATAATAGGCATGATACGGTAAAAGTATAAGTACAAAGCATAAGAGGCAATAACAGAAAATTATGCATTTTTTGCCTTGGGCAATGACATTTCAATACTGTATCAAACCATACCGTTCGTTATTGAAGATGGAATTATTAGCTAGTAATTACCTTTTAACTTACCCAACACTGATGGAAAAACCTTTTTTCGCTGCAGTTTACTAATTATAATTCTGAAAAAGACTTAATTGGATAAACATATTCACGTTTTTATTTCTCTACATAACTACTACATAAAGCACGCAGTTAAAATATGAGACAGACATTTGCAGACATTTTCTTTTGCACAAATGACAAAATATTTTGATCCCTCAGAATGATAAATGAGATATTTCCCCCGTATTTGCTGGAAAAATATATAAAATTTTGAAAAAAAAACAACTGGCAATAATTGAATCCTGGAGATGTAGTGCAGGTACTGCAGCTTGTTGACTGTTCACTGTCCACTCAAATGTTCATCTATCACACAGGAGCAAACTGCGGAAATGCATAATATTTTTAAAATGTTGATTAGTGAACCTCGTGCTGCAGTTTATCAAGGTAATACATCACCAGTGATGAGATATTAATCTCAGGATGAGCCATAACCGTTTCTTCCCCTCTGACAGGTCTAGAGCTCACAGGACTTTAATATGACAACGGAGCTCCAAGAGCCATCTCGGAAAATTAATTAAAAACCGAATCAAACCTGGTAGAAAACACAACCAACACTTAATGAGGACTCAACGCCATGAATCAGCCAGCCACTGCAACAGGGGCTTTATATCCATGGGCACACTTTTAGATGTGCAGTGATGTATTAGTCCTGCACGTCATGTACAGATGTGCTCCATGAGGTTTAATGTATTGATTATGCAAACCAAAAAAAAAAAAAAAAAAGCAGCTGGACAAGTAAAACAATGCAAACAGCTGACCGACAACATGAAGACAACTCTTTACGTCTTTGTTAAAAATAAATGGATGCAAAAATTGAACAATGGAATGACACAGGGCACATTTAGATTTGATGGGCCAATAAGTCTCGGTGTTTGTGCCACTAATCATGTTAATTGATCTTTCTTTTGTGGCACAGGAGCTGGGCTCAGATTGCATTAGGCATAATGAGGATTTAATGTGGGGTCAAGAGCAGGCCGGGGTCCTACCTTGTCAGGACATTGAGGGAGGCTGTGTTTGTTTACACCCCGCTAGGCTCACCGTTCCACACAACAACTGCACCAGGGGACGCGAGGGGAGGGGCCCTAAATGCTCTCACAAACACAATTGTATTTTATTGAAAACAAAGACCTTGTTTTTTATTTTTATTATTTATCTTAAAAAACGTTTTATTATATAAAATATATTTACATTTTAAGAAGATTTAATGTATGAAGTACATTTTCATAATAACAATAACGAACAAAATTTATTTATATCCGATTAAGTACATTTTTGTCTGTGGATGAACATAAAACCTAAAATACTTTATGCTTAAATGTATAAATATTTTAAAATATATATATTTTTACTTGTTACCAGGAGACCAAGAGTATTTATTTATTTAATTATTCATTCATTCGTTCATACATAAACATACATGCATATATTTCATAACTGTTAGATCAGTAAATTGCAGATTAAAAGTAGCACATGTGCATTGGTGAATTATTGTGATCTGACAAATCAGTGCATTTGCTGATTGCCGTCATAAATATACTTAAAAGTAAGTTTTTATTTACACATTTTTTAAAAGCTATAAATGTTGCATAAACTATAAATGTGTTATCCATCTGTATATCTATTCTGCTGCTCAGCAGCTAAAAACCTTTATTTTTCACAAAGGATACTAACGATATTAAATATTTTGAATGATCTCAAATGAACAGAGCAGGACAATCCGAAGTTAAAAATGCATTGCGATTTAGAAAGAAGAAGAAAAAAAGCATATTCCTGTGTTTGTGTGTGTGTGTTTTTGTGTGCACACAACTCCTGAGGTCATGCCACACTTTTCATGACAAAGGGCATAGTGAACCCAGCTCTACCGTCTGGCGAACAATCCCAGCCCTGTCTGTCTTTCCTCTGCAGATCAGCTCACACAAAAGACCAGATTCAGCTGTTTATGAACCCCTCTGCCTCTCTATTCATCTAGCGCTGCCATTATTCCAAGGTCATGCCAAAGAGCTGGATTTAGAAAGCCCTAACTGAAGTCCAATTAGATTCACAGTCCTTTCCGCACAGCCCAACACTAGCAGGAAACTCTTTTTTTTTCTTGTTGGACAGGTGACCTCTATCTAAGAGATACCTAGCTATGTAGTAGTCTCCAGCAAGAGATGCATTGAAATGAAATGAAACTTATACAATAAAAGGAAAGAAGATCAGATTAGTTTCTCTTTCATGCTGTTTTTGTTTTTGCTTGACTAGGGCAGAAAAGATTGCAAGTGCATTCAGAAATGAATTAGATGTAGTTTTCTATCACAACCAGATCTCTCAATCTGAAGTTAAGAGACCTGAAAGGGAAGAATAAAAAACCAAGTGATACCCAAGCTAACGTTCTCAGAACGTTCCTGCAAGGTTTTATGAACAAACATTCTTTCAGTAAAATAATAGAACGTTTGTTTATAATGGTCTCCTCTTTTAGAATGTTCTGAAAATCTAAACGTGATAACATTATTTATACATTGTGGATTTTTTTCTATGTTATATGTTCACTATTTTAAATGTTACTCATTTTAAAATGTTCAGAGAGCATTTAAAAGTAAAGTTTCCATAATGTCTGTAAAATAAGAAATAATAACCATAGAAACAACATTAACATAACCAAGAATCCACTTTTAAAAAGGGAATTTTTTTAACATCCACAGAATGTTCAGAAATATTTGAACTTAATGGAAACATTCTTATTTTTTGTTAGCTGAATTCATAATGAGAATTTCATTTTGATAACATTGATGGAGAGGTGTTTGAAATATATAATAAAGTTGTCATCCAACGAAGGGCAAAAACTCAGGGCAATGTTTACCCTTTTAGAAACGGGTCCCAAAATGTCAGGAGAGCCTTTGCCATCTTTGGCACTAACAGAGAAAAGGCCTCGGTCCCCAAAGGCATTTTCAACAAAGCGCATTAAAAGCACCTGTTTTCAAATACAGCTGTAAAGACAGACAGTTATAAGGTGAAACTAAATACATTTTGGCTTTGAGATTGAGCGGTTAAATCGAACACATAATCTTAACACAGTTACCCTTTACTCGGGTTTAGCTGTGTAGCAAGTGATAGAGTAAAGCCAATCCTAATGTTTACTCATTAACTCAGAGGACAGACGGTAGACAGGGACTTGCAACTCCAAAGGGGACAGATCCTCTAACTGTGTCTCCTTGATAAGTTTGCATTTCAAAAGACCTTGGTCTAATCCATTAGGGGGGCTAGGAAAACAAGATGTTCCTCTCCAGTTTGGCTAATTAGCTTTTTTTTTTCTCCTCGTCAGAGCAGTCCATATTCTTAAAGTGCTGTTGGGATCCAGATGTGTAACTAGGCTAATGACTGACTGACTAACAAAGAAAAATGGATGCCCATTCTTGAGCGGCGATGGAAGTCTCTGGTAGTCAGTGCCCATTTTAGGCCCACAGAGTTAATCACCCTGAGCGCTTTGCCAAATGCATCTTTACATCCATTTAGTGACATTTAGGCCTGGTAAGTCAGACAGATGTTTGTTTTAGTGGTGATGTGGTAAGTATTGGACAACACTTATTTGTCTAGCCCTGATTTTGACTCATTGTAATCTGTTTAAAGAAGTCATTTGTAACTGAGTTACAACTGAAAAAGTAAACAGGAAAGTACATTCTAACATGCCGTTTAGGGAGTCAAGCAGCATTGTGCATAGCTCACCTGTTATTGACGTCAGTGGCTCATTTTAAGATTATACTCGATCATATTTTCTTATTCTTATGAGTGGCAAAAATGTTGTTGTACTCCATTTAAAATGATTTTCAATCTGTAAAATGTTAAGTCATAATACTTTCCTGTGTTCATTGTGTTGTAAATCTTGTGTGCAACAATCTTATGTATTTATTTGATCACACATACTGTCAGGCAGAGATACCGTAGGATGTGTGTGTGTGTGTATGTGTGTTTGTGTATAACATTCTAACACACATTAAATCTATATATATATAATCTAATATGCTGATTTGGTGCTGGTGGCTACACGTTATTTTAAGGTAATAATACATTAAGGTACTGAGTATTATTAATTAACTACATTTATTTACTATATGGGTAGGATTAAGGTTTGTAACATAAATATATTTGCTACCAATTTTGATCAATTTAATGTCTAAAGAATCAGTTTTTTCAAAAAGTGTATATAAAACCGCATTTAAAAGTGTAGCTAATGCAATGAAGCGTATTTGTTATGTTTTGTTTTTTTTATAGATGCAGATGCTAAATGGACTGTGCATATTTGTGTATTATTATTGTGATCTCACAAAACAGTTTATTGTACATACTTGTCATTTTTGAAGTAGCTTTGTGAAACGTGTGGCAGTGATGAAGCTATATATAACAATGTGGTCCTGGAGATTATTTTTAATGCTGCGTGTTGGTTGTGATTGTTATCAGGTTATGTTTGCCATTATATTATCTAATTAAATGTGTCACTAGGTTATCTGTTCACTATAAACTGTAAAAGATAATGCTAAATTATTTGTGCAGCGCCTAATTAATATTCATGAGGCGAGCTGTCATAATTATTGTGAGGTCACACCCAGCCAATCAATCACCTGAACCTAAACTCACTTATTTTTGGTCCACTTCATCCTTATACATGAACAGATGTTGATTCAGGTGGAAGATTAACTATATTTAGAGGAAATTAATCTGCGTATTAAATGACTGAATGTATTTTACGTAAGACTAAGAACGTTATGCTAATGAACCGCTTTCCTGTCACACCATCTAGATCCGGCCTCCATGCGTTTGCAGGGATGTCCCATGCCTAGCGTCGCCCACGGGGTGAGGGCGGGGAGATGGGTGGCTGACGCAGGCCGCAGCGGCTGTGCTACCTATCTTCCTTTTGAGGCAAAGCGGAGCTGACAGAGGCCACCTCAGGAGACGGCTCACTCTCCATCACAGCGCTGAGAGGAAGAGGCAGGGTCTGTCAGGGGTCCTCTAGCACTGCAGAGAGCTACGTACCCCCATCCTGCTGCTGTCTCCACTGCACCCAGTCACTTCACGCACCATCCATACAATGAGGGAAACGTACAGGTACAGTACAGTCAGCGATATCCAATGCGTCTCGCAAGAACAGGAAAGTCTGGGGCAAGTTGTCACACGAGCTGTATCTGAGTTTGTTGGGATGATTGTCCGCCGTGATAAAATATTTAAAATATATATACAGTAAACTGCTATTCGGAAAACTTTGGGGTTGGCTAAATTGTTTATGAAAGAAGCCTTTTATTATCATAAAGGCTAAAATGGATTTGATCGAATTATTTTAAAAACAGGGTTGTGAAATATTGCAATTTTAAATCATTTTAAATCAGTATCATGTGACTGAACTGCTCCAGTCTTCAGTGTCACATGATCATTTAGAATTAATTCTAATAGGCTGATTTTAACATTTTAAAAACAATAGTGCAGCTTAATATTTTTGTGGAAACCATGATACAGTGATATAATATTACTATATAGTTATACTCTATAGTATACTGTATTTATTCCATGGTTTGACATTTTATTCATCTTTTCATGCTATCTTTTTATTTTTGGCTGTTTACAATTCCACAACAGCAAAACATTGTTCAATTATTTATTTTTATGTAAAAATAAACTGACCTTGAGAAATATTTACTTGGACAAAAACTCTTGTGACATCTATCCCCACAGGACACAGGTTTTTAATAACATGATTATTATTTCAAAACTTGATGAATTAAGCATAGGCACTTTTTTAATTAACTATTTAAGAGAAGAAATTAGATTAAATTATTCTAAAAATGTACACACTTGATAAAAGTTTGACATTCAGTCAGATATGTATATATTGACCAAAATTAATTAAAACAATTCCAACAATTATAAATTCTGTTACACCAATATACCACTCCGCTTTCTGAAATCCTCCAGCCATTACTGTACGTCAAGTTACACTTTTGACCGCAGCAAATTGACAGCTTGTCACCTATACCCTTTCATCCAGGGCAATCCGTTTTAATTCTGCAAACTTTCTCCTTCTGTCAAAATTGGTGTGGAAGAAGAGAAACGAGTGGAGAGAAAAAAGAGACAAAGGGAGAGCACCCCTTCTAACTTTTATCTGTGCAGCAAAATGCTGTTATCCTCGAGTGGTGTCAAGAACTCTATCTCTCGTACGCTCCCCCCCCCTCCACCAGGTGACAAGCACAAGACGAGAGAGAGATAAGATTGGAAAAGAATCCCACTCCACTGAGTAAATAAATAATCAATACTCATCTAAATGTAAATGAGAAAGTAGCCCTCTTTGATAGCATCGTTTTTATCAACCAACCAATTTTCCTCAGACACTCACTGGGCCTCAACCAAATCACCATCATTCAGCGTCCGAGTAATGGAGAAGAAAAAAGAACTGTGAAAAGGAGGGAGAGAGTAGTTGGGGAGGGGGGCAAGTGTGAATGGGTCACCTGAAACCTGAAGTTCAGTCAACCTTCACCAACACCATTTCACCAGAAATGCCATTTCGTTGCGCCGCGCTCTTTCGTTTTTTTCCCCCATTGTACTTCTGATACTCTTGTCAATTACCATTTGCGTTGAGCTCTCAGCATATCTGTGTCTATATCAACTGCCGTCGCCAAATCATCTTTTGTCCTTGTTTTGAGTCACTTTTTATCTTCATAACTTCTGCATGTCAGTCTGCGGTAGTAATTTTGAGTCATACTCACGTATCGGTGCCTTTTTAAAATACAAACCGTATTGATTTCACCTTCCCTGGTTTCGTGAGGGCAGGTTGCATGAGAGGGTTTTTCACTTCACTTGTCAGTGGCTGTCAAACTGCTGTGTGAAAGATAAAAATGTGTTGGCTTAGTGAAATAAAAAAATAAGGGCAGGTTTTAAAATATAAATTACAGCAGGAGAATAGATTAGGGCTTGGGACATGCTGTTTGAAAAGCGTTAACAGAAGCTCCTTGACCTGGCTGAACACTGGAAACTTTTGTGGAGAACATACACATACATATGAAGATGGCGATGACAGCTCTACTGTAACTACACAACCGTAAAATCCTAGAAAACGGAAACACAGTCACAAAATCTAACTTTTGGGATCATTTACTTCACCATTTTTAGTGCTGTCAAGCGATTAATTGCATATAAATTAAACGTTATTGTTTATTGCTATATATAAATAATTATGTTCATTATGCATGTACAGCATATATAAAAAATTATTCTGAACATGCATGTATGTATTTCAGAACATTATTTTGAAATATATACATGCATGTGTGTGTTCATTTATATAAACATAAACACGGTACACACACACACACACACACAAATATAATGTAAACAAAAGCATAATCATGATTAATCATATGACGGCACTGATTGTTTCCTTTCTTACTGTATGTAGAGCTTTTTGTGCACTGCATAAGTATAAACCATAGTAAAAAATGAATTAATAAATTATAAATCAGCAAGAATAAATAATGAAAAAATGTGTGTTTTTGGCATGCAGTATTCCTTTTCAAGATCATATTTAGGATGAAAAGCAAATCTTTTTTATCTACGCTACCGTTTAAATTTTTAATGTCAAATAATTTTTTGAAAGAAACAAATACTTTTATTCAGCGAGGATGCGTTAAATTCATCAGTCATTATAATCGTATTTCAGAATATTACACTTTTAACCGTATTATTGATCAAATACATGCAACCTTGGTGAGGGTAAGAGACTTCTTTCAGAAACGTCCTTCCAACCCCAAACTTTTGAAAAATGAATTGACGGATGCATTTCTAAACGCTTGCGTTTGACCCTCTCTGACTGATCTAGTGGGAAGAGTTGAAAGTGGTTCTCTCCATCTTAACTCTGTCACACGCAGAGGTGCTAAACATGGCTGACAGGTCGAGGAGAGCAGGGAGCACGAGTCCCCTCTTACTCCGCCCCGATCCGAGACCTGTAAGGGCCATGTCCAGAGCGAGGGCAGGGGCCTAAACTCGCCCTGACAGCTCCTCGACAGATCTCACAGCCTTACTGACATCTGGACGTGCGCTGTAAAATCGGAGGAGTTCAAACCAATTTGGCGATGGAGCCCAGGTGACACGGGGGGGACGGCTCGGTGGGATTAAGGAGGTCGGAGATACCTGTCCACTTGCAATTTGCAATCTCTGTGGAAGGGAAAGAAAGGAAATTCTGTATTAAAAGAGCTTGGAGCAATTCCCAGCCTAAGTTTAATCTTGATGCATGAAATCATCTGTCTGATTTAATTAAGTACTGACTTGGCATTCACCGCCGTGATTTTTCACCACAAATGCGAGGTACGACATGTCAGAAATGAAATTATATAAGCGCAAATGTGATTTTTAGGACACAAATAGTTGAAACGGCTGTTACAAAGATCTGTAACCTGTATAAATGAATGAAAGTGAGGTCCGCGTATTCCTCCGAGTAACTCGGCTTTAGGCTTGTAAGATGAGGACGTGCCGTAGATGCTCAGTGGGCTTGCTGGAAAATGTCAACAAAGCTGCAAACATCTGCCAGGGACCTGTCAGTTAGATCAGATGGCCCTCTCTGATTCTCCTGTCGCGGCTCCTCGACGATACCGCGCTCCGGAGGGGGGTGGGAGGGTGGAAAACAGGCGGGAGAGGGCTGAAACTGAAAAGGGAGGCCCTGAAAACCAAAACTGAGCCAACATCTGCCTGATTTGAGCTGTGGAGAAAAAAAAACACAGTTTTTTTAGTGCCTTCGGTAGTGAGGAATCAGGGATGCATGTGGTAGAATAAGGAGACACCTGTTATTGCAGACAAAGCTGTCAAAAGCCTGGAAAAGTGTGGAAAAGGAGTCAGGTTTTGTGTTAGATATGCAGAACGCAATATGCCAGGTTGCTTGGCTAAGACGATTAAAGGGAGTGTAGAACAACAAGACGATTATCGGGGTTAGTGTGACTATGAGAGTCATGTGACATACTACCTAGTATATCTAGATACAGAAACATACGAAGCATAAAAATAACAGTGGCTTATAACATGCCACACTATTATGGATAATTTAACATCACAGAAAAAAATAGGTAGGTTAACTCTTTCCCTCCAACGTTTTTTAAAAAAGGCAGCATTTTTGCCTAAATTTGACAGCCTTCGGAAATATTTTCTGCAATCAATATAACGTATTATATATTAAATTAAAGAACCTAGACAATAAAGAACATATATACATATGTTTATACATACATACACAAACACACATACTTTTACTCTACATACATATATATTCCTCTATATATACACACATACTCTATTTATATAAAGATCAGTTTTGTTCGAGTCTGGCTGTCCCAGGAATTCCCTTAAAGGAATAGTTCACCCCAAAATGAAAATGACATCATAAACTACTCATCCCCAAGCCTTCCTAGGTATATATGACTTTCTTCTTTCAGTTCTGGCTTATTGGCTGACCTATGACTCGACGCACAACGTATGATGCGAGTCAAAGGTCAGCCAAGACTTCTCATTAATGTATTATTTGTTCCAGAGTAACAGTTGCAATTACTGTATTTGAGAAACAAAGTCATAACTGTGAGATAAAACTGCAATGGATGAATGAAGTCTAAAGAAAAAAAAATCTACAAATGCAAGCTGTAAAGTACATTCTGTTATAAAACTTTGTGAGAAATTAGGAACGTTTGAAGTCACATTTTTGAGATACACATTTTCATTTTAAGGTATATAGGCACATTTAGAGATTTAATGGCGCAATTGTGATACGAAGTCACAATGTTAAGATGCAAAGTAAAAAATTAGAGAGAAAAGTAATTTGCAAGATATTTGATATATAAAAAGTACATTTGATATATCAAAATATAATTATGAGGAACAATGTTTAAATTGTGCAATATAGTCACATTTTAGTGAATTTGCTTTTATGAGAAAGTTTTGAGTTGTATATTTAAAGCTGAGTATATATATATATATATATATATATATAGAGAGAGAGAGAGAGAGAGAGAGAGAGAGAGAGAGAGAGAGAGAGAGAGATGTAGTTGCATTTATGGAGAGGTTAGCATAACTACATGACTAAATAATTTTAAATAGCGAGCTAAAAATTCAAATGATTGATACTGAATCTCATTCATGAAAAATAAAGTTGCAACTATGTAAACGTATACAGTTCTCAGATCCCATAAGATCTGGCTCAAGACAAAGCTTCAGCAAATAGTCTTTGTGCTGCTACTGAGAATGACAGTGCAAAGCATTTCATGTGCACCATACCTTCCATTAACTTCATGTGCGCCCTCTGAGATGACCCTCTCGTCCCACGGGAAGCCTTCCCATCTAGCTCAGCATTCAACCAGACGGTCCGGCTGTGAGACGCTGGCCTGCTAGACAGGTTTGAAAACACTAAGGCAAATCACTGGTGAGAAAAGGCCAACATCCCATTTCATGATCACAACTCCCGATGAGTGTGAAACGTCAACCAGCTGTCCCCCGACTCCACCAGAAACAACGAATCACACTCACGAAATATGGAACCCGTCAGCAAACGATATGTTTGCGTTTTCCACTAAATGATCAATTATGAACATTATGCTAAATTGAGTAATTTCAAACACGTGGAGCTGGCACAGAAAGAGGACAGGAGAAGAAAGGAATCAGAGAGATGAAAAAAGCAGCGCGTTTTAAAGGTTTAAAATAATATTTATTCCTCTGACGCTCTCATATCTAAGCAATTTAGCCGTGGTTGGAAATTGTCTGGCTAAGTTCTTCCAGTCCCACAGTTTAATCCGCTCAAGGGAGATTTACAGACGATTCCCAAAACCATTTTCAACTTAAACTTCTCACAACCCGGAGAGGTGGAAAAAAAAAAAAGCTGGAAAAAAATAGCAGAGAAATGTGAAATCTTGACAGGACGAAGCCAGCCTTAATGCTATTCGAGCACAGCTGTTTTCATTTAAATACAAGGTATTCGGACTTCTTAAAAGCCTGGCATCATCCCGGTTTCCCTCCATAATCTCTCTCACTCGAAACATTCGGGGGAAAACACTGTTTCAGAGTGCGCAAGCAATAGCGCTGTAAATAACAATTTACTTTGATGAATTCAAATAGTTTTTCAGCACAAAATACAGTGAAAGAAAACTTCACTGTAGCATTATATACAGACTAAAAAGCTCAAATACAACCCAGAACTTTCTTTTTTTTTTTATAATGGCATCTTTTCCACCTTCAGGACTTTGTTTTACACGATACTGTTTTGTGGAACAAAAAAGAAAACAATATCACAACGACCAATGTAATGAAAGTAAGGAATATCGGAGAACATTATATTTAATAGTTATCAACATACACAATACTATCACTACTATGTATTTTATAGCGTTTATTAAACTTTGTTGATGCTAGTTAATAAAATGTACTTGCTCATTGCTCATGTTCAGTGCTTTAAATAATATTAGATCACATTTTTAATTTTAAAAGTAGTAATAAATGTAGAAATTAAAACTAATAATTGTTGTTGAAAATGTATTCCATGTTAGTTCATGTAACTACTGTTAAATTATTAGTGTAGTGTTGCAATTGTTGTATATATATATATTTGGGTAACATTTACAATAAGATCTCATTAGTTAACATGTAAAATGTATAAGCAATACATTTTAAAGCATTTATTAACCTTTGTTAATGTTAAGTAATAATATTCACTTGTTCATGTTAGTTCAGTGCATTAAATTTATTAGTAAATGTAAAATGAGTTAATTGCTTGTTCATATTAACTAATGTTAAGTTATTATTGTAGTGTTGCATCTGTATCTATTGTTATTAATAAATATAATACATTTTTTATATTAGTAGAAGTAGTCCCTTGTAATATTATTATTTTACTATAAAAACTACTACTACTAATAGTAGTATTGATATTATTATTTATCGATATTATGATGATATCATGTATTTTGTGTTCCACACAAGAAAGGAAGTCACACAGGTTTGGAACAACATGCAGGTGGGCAAACAATGACAGAATTTTTCTTTTTCTTCGAACTCTCCCTTTTAATGTTTTTTTTTTTTTTTTTTTCTCAGCCACCAACGACCTCCAGCGTCCCTCTTGTTTTCATTCTTTCTTTTTGTCTGTGTATTACAGTGGAAAAAATTGAGCTTTGCCTTCCTGACCTTACCCTCCCCATGTCTGAAAAGAGATGAAGGACAGCTCATAGATGCTATATCTCTCAACATGTATATTCACCCCTATTCCCACGTGGTCGTGGTTCTGCTGCTCAGATCGGCCAACTCTGAATTGCATTGCTCAACAACTGGGCCGCAAACCGTTTAAAGACCAATTTCCACCGACCATAACGCCTTTATCGCTGGTGTTGTCAACTCAATTTTCGAATTTTGCCATATACCCTGGCTCCCCCTATTGAAGTGTCATCTGATTTGCTGTGATTCTGACAAGGCTCCAGTCATCACGATAATCTCTACGCCGCTCTCCCACTTTTCCTTCTCCGGTAACAACCTTCCGTGCCTATCTTACGTCAGAATATAAGATAACGTGGTTTGCCGTGGCACGCTGAACGAGGCAGTGCTGGATGTTTATATTGGAAGTCAGACCATTTTGCTTGTCCTAGTAAAAATGATCGCACGTCTTTTCAGTTGTCTGTCTGTGGTGACTTGGTCAGACACTTGGTCACTACAGACTGCGTGAGATTGTAAAGAGAAGGTCATCCATTGCAGCAATGACAGGTTTTATTGAGATTAGAGAGCAGTAAATAAACTTTACAGCCATTGGAACTCTTAGCATTCGCTTGCTGTAAAAGATGCTCCTTCAGTTGTTTGTGGCGAACTCACCTTCTCAGTTGAATTAGGTGGCATGAAAAGGGCGACTCCTAAAACTTTTAGTGATCTCTCATTCGCCTTTTTCACTCTGCCTTCAACAAAAGGGTATTATAAGTGCAGTGCTATTTTATTTATTTTGATATTATTTATTCATATTTTGAATCGGTGTTTATGTAATACTTTCAGGTTTCAGTTTAAGTTTTAGGCAAAGTGTAAATCCAAAAACAGGTAAAGATCAGAACACTGGAACACAGACAGGGCGAGACTAGACTTAAACTGGGGAAATAACTATGCGCTCCATAATGTAGCTATCGCTATAACAGTGGTATGTGCTAGACAATACTTTGTACATCGTTGAATGGGAGAAAATCCAAGGTTAATATAGCGTGTGATTAATAGGCGCAGATGTGCAGTCAGATGTAAAGAAACCAATCTTGTGCAAAGGAGTATGGGAAATGAAGTTCAAGGTGGTGTGCAGCAGTGTGGTGTGAAAGTGAATGTTAAGGATTTGGACCATGGACTGGATTTGTAATTATTTTATTTAGTCAATATGCCAAAAAGTATTTTTTTTTCTAGGTTATAGTATACTATATTTAAAAAAATAATTAAAATTAAAATTTTCCGTTTTAATTGAAGTTTTTCATTTTGTTTTGTGCTTTTCTTATTTCAGTTATTAGGATTTGTTTATTTATTTAAGGTTAGGTTATAGTATTTTTAAATACTATAGTTTTAGTTAATTCTACTATAACTTAAACTTTTATAAACATTTGAACATTTTATTTCAGTTAGTTTCCAAGGAAACATTTAATTAATTTAATTTAATTTATTTATTTTGAAGTGTACGTGTCACGTCTTTGGACTCTTTTGTTGTTGTTTTTGTCTTGTGTCATGTGCTCTGTGTGCCCTACCTTCCGTTCCTGTTAATTGCGTCATTGTCGTCAGCTGTTTCTTGTTAATTTAGTCTATTACCTTGTGTATTTAAGTCCTGTGTGTTTGAGTTCACGTTTGTCCGATTGTCGAGGTTTATACGTGTGGTTTTTGTATTTGTATAAGTAAACATAAATTATCTATATGACTTAAATACAGATTTATAGAAACCATAAATTTAATTTAATTTGAGATTTGAATAGCTTTTGTCTGAATAATTCAGCAAAATTAAGTTACGAGTCTTTGGTTTTTTTTTTTTACTTTCCGTCTGTAAATTCCCCCAAAAATTCTTAATATATCATAGGCATCATAAACTGAGCAACTATCTCCAATAAAAGGCCACAAATAACTGCACTCATCCCCCGCTAAGTTGTCCTCACCACAAAGTCAGTGGCAGAGTGCTGCTTGTGTTTTGAAGAAATTGAAAACACTGCCTGGGGCACTATCACATTACTGGTCATGAGGGAGCCATGGTAAGATCACTTTATGGAATAAGCCCCAAAAATAGGCCGGCTGTCTCCTCGTATTCTCTAACGCTGGATGGGCACGTAGCCAACCTGACTTTAGGTGCTCCACTCGAGAGTATGACTGCTGATGGGTGATGAACGCAGTGATGGTGTCATTATTTCTGAACCATAACCTCAACAACCATATGTTTTGGCACTAGATCTGGTTCAATTAGTTCTTTTGAAGAAAAATCAAGATTTCTACTTCAGACACTGTGTATAATGAGACTCTGGCTTATAGACAGCGTAAAGGGCAAATGTGTACCAACAATTGCAACCATGCTGACAAAAATATGTTCTAAGAACCTTTTGTTAACATTCCTATTAAGTTATCAAAAAAAAACAGAATGTCCAAAATGTTCATGACTTTCCTTCTTCAGTCTATTAGAAAAAGGCTTTTGAGGAAAAGGTTTTTTCTCCATAGCAGGCGTCAAGAATTTTTGTTCATACCTTTGAGGGAACCTTGCCAGAACTGAGAATGATTCTAGATTCTGTATTAAAATAGTATTTAATCTCTTCATTACAAGAGTAGTGACCTACAAATAGTGCATCTTAATATTTCTTCATTTTACCTCGCATTTATTGTTAAATATTCCTGAAGCACCAGCGACGACAACAATAAATAATGTACAAGGGAATGATCAGAGTCAAACAAGTGTAAAGTGCTGTCCAATCCATTTCCAAAATTTGTGATCATCATCATCTTCATCCTCGGCATAATAGTCATCTACACTACCCACGGTTAGTTATCAACATTACCTTCAACATCACCTCACCAGCACATCTATTCTCTCTCTCTCTCTCCCTTTCTCTGTGCGGTTCAGGTGAGTCCTGTAGAGGTTGCAGACCTTGTGCTGAACAGTGATGCACAGCCTCCATTACCGCTGTGCCTGCGTCCACATGGCCCGATCTGTTGTTTATGACGCTGACATGTGCAGTAATGGGGGTTTGTTTTTTTTCCAAGCACCTCAACATGGGCCATACCATCACACCAAGCCTGTCTAAACTGATAGCTGCTGCATTTCTGAAGATAAATAACACAATTTAAATCTATATTATTTTGTTATTCGTCATAACCGTGCTAAACATCACAATGCAGTTCAAATCTGTTATTGCATTTGTTAAAACAAATAAATACAATTATATGCAGTGAAGACTCCGGTCATATCAGTGGCCAGATAAAAACACAAAGGAAACGCGTCAACTGTTAAATGCCATGAGAAATAGAGCGGCGTTTAAAGAATGAAAGGTGTCTAGTTTAATGATGAAGAGATATTATCAAACATACTGAGTGATGTGATTCCCAGCAGGATCTTGAGGGCTTCAGAGCCACAAGCCTACGAGAATGTGACATTAAAACATGGCAGCTGTCACTAACAAGGAAAGTCAGAATCCGGGTGCTGTTTTTGAGCTCGAATGCAAATATTATACACTGCGAGCGTATGAGAAGTTAAATAAAATTACCCCGTGTTGAATTCTATTTCTTTGCATTTCTGAGGCAAACAGCTCTGAGAAGGTTTTTTTTTTTTTTTTTTTCCACGAGATAAATATCGCTCTACTTTACAGAGCTGAAAGAGTCGTGCGCGGTTTCATTCAAATTTGATGCAGGTGGTACAGCGTCTGCTTTCGGTAGCCTGGGGCTACGCTGAAAATGCTCTTAAATTCTTTAAGAAGGCTTTTAAGTTCATCTAGATTGCAAATACAAGAGCCTCAGAGAATTGCCTGAACTTTTTAGCTAGAGGATCGAGCGCAGCTTAGGAAAAAGGGAAAAAATCCAAACGCCGAAAGGCCCTTGTAAGCAAACAAAACAAAGGGTGCAGTATAACAGACCCAACTTCTAAACATTCAAGTTCCCTGTAGAGTTTCTCGCCGTAGTCTCATATCATCACAGAACTCTGGGATTTCACTAGAACTCCCTCATGACTCCCGAGGAATAGTTCACCCAAATATGAAAATTCTCACATATTTCACTCATCCTCAGCCAAACCCATGTTGCATTCTTTCTTCTGAAGAACACAAACAAGAAAAAAAATTGAGGGCAATTACAAAAATAGGGACTGAAACTTTCCCTTTGTTGGGTAGAAGTGTGATCATTTTTTTTAAAAATCGATCTGGATCTTGGATCAAACTGATCTGTTTCTCAAATCAGTGTAGTGAACTCCACAAGTTATTCTGGTTTTTGAACAAATCATCGAGACCATAGGTTTGCATTGTGTTCACAGTCTTAACGGAAGTCTGCTTTAATTTATTTTTAAGATCTGATGTAAACTGTCTATTGTCGGCTTTAGTAAGGCTATACATTTATAATGCTATAAAATAATATTCAAACTCACATTAGACACTTTTAACATTAAATAAAGCGCATAATCACTACCTGAGATGATCATTGTCGTAGTTTGTATATTGTTGTTCCAGCCATGACATCGCAGAAATAGAAACCTTCTCTAAAATAGAAACATCACAGCTGGTTAAAAAGCTGATGGGTAAGGATAGAAGTTAGAATGCTAGTAATATACATGATAATAGGCAACTAGCTAACCATGAGAATTGATCCAAAGTAAAGTCTTAAAAATTTTGATGTAGGGACCACTATACAATATAACTTTTTGCCTTTTTTTCTTGAACAACACAGTCCCTTTTGTAAAAAACAAAAATCAAAAATGTTTTTGAGCTGAAATATTCCAACCAAATCTCATGAAAAAATGTAACTATGTTACAAGGTGATTAATTTGTATGAATTCGAATGATATGCTTTGTATAGAAAAGTATGATTCTTAGAAAAAAGTAAGTATGAAGGTCTTCTCTTAAACATAGCAGGAGGTAAGCAGATTGCACAGATTAGCCACCAATTTGCTAAAACGATAAATAGTTACCAATTCCCATAAAATGCCATAATCGTTTTATGATTCTTAGAACTCAAGCTAGTTGTTTAACATAAGAAAGAACCATAAAAAAGCACCATTGAGACCTAATATGACTAAAAATGACTTTTCATATGGCATCGCATCAGGAGCTTCAGGGCGGAACAATCAGGCCTCTTTCTGTTTACTCTAATTTTTTCCAGCCCTGCTTAGTACATGCTGGGCACCTCGGAGGAGGGGGGGGGCCGGAGAGGTTACCCCCACATCTGGAGCAATGAGTTTGACCCCCTCGAAAGGGCGCAGAAGTTGCCCCCCCAAAAGCCGCAAACAAAAGCGTCGACGAGAACGTCGGGGCCCTGCGCGCCATTCATCGCGCCTAATGACTTGTTCATTAAGAGTGATGATGGATAAAGACTTCTCACGCTGAGATGAAATCAAGATTTATACGCGCTGTTTCCGCACCCAACTCGTGGGAAGATCATCATCATTTAATTCTATCTCTGCGGCCGGTGATGGGCATCCAGAGAGCGGGTTATCAAACGGTGCAGTCAGCTGGCAAAACCTGCACACAGACACACGCTCACAAACACACGTGGGGAGAAAAAGAGAGGAAAAAAACACGCCTCTGGCACATCTGGAGCTCCCCGGCACAGCTGAGGGGTGAGCTATAGATGCTGGCGGGAGGCCAAATCACAGAACGCCAATGAGAGGAACGGAGAAAGAGAGAGGGACACGTATACGTGTTAGGACAGCGCCAGTGTTAATCCCATCAAGGAAATTACTAACCAAAACATTCATTGACGGAATGTTTTGATTTTAAAAATCATAAAAACGGTTCAAGGTGATGATTAAAATATTTGGTTTAAGATTAGTCAAAAACACGAGGAGAAAACAATGCAATCATTTTCGGAATAATTATTTTATTTAGTTTAGTTTTGTAAATATTATATTGTTAGATTTTTATGTAAGCATGTTTTGTTCGTGTTCTTTTGCACATTATCATCCAAATGAAATGTATTAATTAACCAAAAAGAAAAATAATAATCGCACATTATGTTTGAAGATCAACTGCTGAAAACACTGACCATTTCGCCAGCTGAAACACATCAACTCAAATTTCAATTTGAAATGATTTTTCAGCTGAAAATCGTTGTTAGTCAAAATGTGTATAAAAATATGTACTCCGTTGCCATAAAAACGTGTTATACATAATGCAGTAAACAGAAATATGATAAATTGTTACCAAAGTCTGAAAAGCATGAAGATTTCACTATTCAGATATTTTGTTAATGATGATAAATCTTTTATATGTTCGATACATGTTTAAATGCTTATACATTTATTAAAGGTTGGTCTTTTACAGTTTGACACTTATGATCGAATAAAATGTTTATGCAAAATTATAAAATAAAATATTATATATAAATGATTGATATTTTGTAAATAATGTTGTGTTATAAAATTCTATGTAAGTACACATGTAATTGAATACTAATTTCAATGAACTAAAATTTATATAACTAATGAAATAAATATAACTAATAATAAATATAACTAATCTCTACAACTTAGCACCAGAGATGGCCAGATCCAGGTTTTTTCTTGTTTAGATCTTGATCATTATTTTTTTTCCCACACCATATGTGTATATACTATCTCCTCCACAGTTAGATGCTGGAGAAAGAGAAAAAACACACACCCTGAACATTAGTGTGTGCACTCACATCTCTGGCCCTGCGACCCACCTTCCTCTCTCTCTTCAGCTCCTTATCTGGTGGAAATAGGCCCCAAGACACTTCATCAGTGTCCTTCAGCCAGCTATCTACAGCTCCCAACTTTTATTAAAACTTCAGCTCTTATCAGCTCTCAGGTAATTCAGGCATGACAAATTGGGCACCAGATGCCACCTCTATTTGAGGCCGGCACTCCGATCGTGCTCCCGCCCAGAGCCAATGGAAAGGTGGCGAGCTGTTGCATTGTGGGACGCTCACCTTTAGGCCTGATATATCCGGCATTCACAACCTGTCAGTTTTTTTTTTTTGTCTTCAACGATTTAATCAACATTGCAAGGACATTGAGAATAGTTTACCAAAAAAAAATTACAGTTCTGTCATTTACTCACCCTCAGGTTCTCAAAAACAGTTGTTTCTTTCTATGAAACACAAAAGTTGACATTTTTGAAGATTTTTGAGAAGTTTTTGTATGCAGCATTTGGTATATAACAATAGTTTATAGTGACCACGTCAGTCAAGTTCCAAAAAAGAGAAAAAACACATCACAAAAGATGCCACAAAACTCAATAATTCAAGATTTCTGGTTTTTGGATGCCAGATATTGAGGAATCGCAGAGAAAACTACATGTGACAGCTGTGAAGACACACTTTAAGATCCGATTCTCACTATTAACAAACCTATGAATTTTGCCTCAATAAAACTCCTATTTATTAATAATTAATAAGATAGTTGTTAACTAAGTTTATAAGTACTGATAAACAACCACTATGTTCATAATAGGCTGATAAGCAACTAGTTAATAGTAAAAATTGGTCACTTGACAAAAGTGTTACCAATGCTATTTATTATTATTTTAATGAATAATGTTAAAGAAATTAACCCTAAATATTCAGTAAACCCCAGTTTAAAACCCCTGTTCTAAATATATAATAGCCTTATTAGAAGAGCTGACTAAAATGTAAGTCATTATTCACTGATAATCTTGTTCTCCCCGCTCCAGATTTAGTGTCCAGGTTAAAAATAAAAAACGTAAGTCACTTTCAGTTACCACACACACGAGAGTCATCATCAGGGCGATACATTAAAGGCGGCCTTGCTTGCAGTCATGGCAACCTCATATTTACTGTCCACCATGGTACACATTTCACAACGGCCCATTCTAAAGATAGGACGCTGTTTATGGCGCCTTTAAAAAAGGCTGAATATGGAGCAAGTTAGCTGAACCTTAGCGTACAAATGATGTGTGCGCTCACTTAAATAAAATCACGGCGGCCTCAGGAGACTGCACTGAAAATCAATCAACGGCCGGCCGGCCCACCATACAATATAACTACATATTACACTGATGTGATCCCGCAGCATTCACATAGACTGTTAGACAGGCTCCAAACTCAAAACACACAGAACAGGGCCTTTGCTGACAGAGACTCTTCAGAAAAGTGCACAACATATATTCACTTTAAAAATAGCACCATAAAAAAAAAAGTGCATGTCACAGGACAGGGACAATAATTGAATATACCAGACTGGATTCAGCTGAAGCCCTGTCCAGCAGTGCATTGAGAAGCTGACAATAATGAGCTCTCTACACAGAACGGGAGAGAGGATGAACCCAGGGAGAGAGGAAGGGAGGGCCGCACTGGTCTGGACCCTTGACGGGAGATTGTATGAGGACCCTCGGTCGTAAATAAGAGCCCCTGATGGTGTGGGCTCAGCGGACGTGAAGCATGAGATTGAAAACCAAAGGCATGGGACACAGGGAGAGAGAGAGACTGCTGTACTGAACACTGCATAACTCTGCTGACAATCACTGGCTTGTCACTGACTCTCACGCACAGACACAGGACCTGCATGCTGCTTCCAACTAAAGATTACAAACAATAAAATAAATGTACATCATAGTTGAGAGAAATTCACAAGGATTAAAGGGCCAGATCAAATGTAAATGGTATCTGTAAAATGCTTAGATTGCATAAAGGCTGACTGAAATTATTGGTAGAGTACTGTTACATCAGAAAATCTGAGGATGAGCATTTTTAAAATTGCGTAAATTCATTCGAAAAGTGCTTTTGACAATAAAAAGTAGCTTTTATATGGAGGAGCATTATTGAAATGAATGAATATTGTTTTATAACCTGCAAAATATTGGAGACATTGAAAAGAGGAAATTACTACATAACTATATATATATATATATATATATATATATATATATATATATATATATATATATATTATTATTATTATTATTATTATTATTATTTAAAATATTATGTAAAGGTAAATAAATATTAAGGAAATAAGTTATTAGTGATATGTAAATAATAATAACATGCAGTGGCTAATTCATACAACCTCACTAGGCAATTGTGCAACAAAATATATACATTTTAGCAAAGATTTTATGCATTTTTACGAGTGAGATCACACAAATTAGTATGAATAGCTATCACCTAGCTCACTAAATATGTACAAATTGGCGTGAGATCGGGCTGGCTTATATATCTTACACTCATATGAACTTTATTATTTAATACAATCATTTATTCATTTCGTTCCAGTCAAACTGTTAGTCTGTGCATTTCTTGGCAACACACAAAGCTATTTTGACTACTTGTTCTTTGGCAGATGTACGTTAAATAAAATAACCATGTCTAAAAAGTAAGTTTCTACATAAACAATTTTTCACACTGCGGGTCCTATTAATGGCCTTGTCTCATGTGTGTCCACCCACAAATGAAAGACAAAAAGAACAAGGAACAACCAAATCATGTAAATTAAAAATATATTTCAAAACATGGCCTCTAAGTGAATCACAATTACATGAACACACATAATCAGATTCATCTGCCGCTATCATTATTTCAGCCAGGCTTCGTGTGATTGGCTCCCCCCACCCCTCCCCGCTTTAGGTTCCTTTCCGTCACTTGAGACGGGTCTCTCGGCCAGGATGCCAGCTGTTAGCCTGGGCTAAAATGTGTTTTAAGTGCTGCTGCAGGCTGGTAATGTGCCGCGCAGCCTGCCAGGCCGCAGGCCTCTGAAGGCAAATGAGAGAATCAGTGGTTAAAAAGCAGGCCTTCACTTGGGCCCGGGCCAGAATTTAATCTACTGCATGGAGCCGTGGCATTGCCCGGGGGGTACGGGCTGAGATTTGTCTTTGCTCTCTGTCTCTTCCCTCTTTCCCTTCATCCTTCTGAAAATCTTTTCGCTGGAGCTCCATGTTGCCGAGTGCCTATGGGCCCTGGCACAGAGATGCATCCTACTTTGAGTCAATTAGCGATTCGAATTAAAGAGAAGCACAAAAAGCCTTCAAAGTGAATTAGCTAAAACAAGCAATTTGGGTTGGTCGCTCAGCAATGTAGGACTCTCAGTCATTAAAGTGTGCGACCAAATGGTGAAGTTGTCTCTTTTTTTCTTCACGTGCTTTACATTAAATTTACATTTTTGTCTGTGCACCAATTAAAGGGTTAACAGCAAGCTGTTTACCCAAACTCCCTCAGGAGTTACTCAAGGACACAGGCAAACATCACCTGAGACCACATTCTGTCAAAACAATGAAGCGAAAGAACCAGCCAAATGCATTCCATGCTCATTTAGAACAGACTGTAGGGTTAGCAACCTAAGAACCATTTTCTTGTTTTTGGTTCCATTAACGTTCTTGTATGTGAATAATTTCCTTAGGTTGGAGGCTACACTAAAATAGTTGGACAGTGTTAAACGTATCTCTATTATGTCGCAGTCAGTAATCTTTTAATTGTGATTCTTGGTCATTGGTTGCACTCAATGACAAGCAAACAAACAGTACATCACAACCAATGAGGTACGATTCCAGTAAAAATGACTCAATTTGTCATGGATCGACTCTTTTGACATCATGTCCTAATCACAGTGAACTAATTTCAATGAAATTCACTGGTTGTTTCTATAACAGGTTTTTTTTTTAAAAGAATACTAATAAAAATAAACATTTCAATGTTTTTGCTTTGTTTCTGATGCTTTTTTTAATACTAAAAAAAATAGAATCATTAAGGAACCAGAAGCATCATTTGGAATCAGAAACCGAATTTCTTACGATTCCCATCCACAGCCGACTGATAAAGGAGTTGTTGATAAGTTAACAGAATCTCAACTCCCTAAACATCCTACATAAAAAAATAAAAAAAACTTGCTTAAAATAGTTTCTTAAATAATGAAACCCATCTCGACTCATTATGCTTGCATCCGCACAAACCACAGTTTAACCTCAAAGACCTGATTCAGGGTCTGTGTCCCCCTTGTTTTCCATTTCCTTACTTCTTTGAAAAATAAGCCAATTCCCTCAACAAAAATGCATTTGGTTTGGCAATTTGTTTTGTTCTTCAACTTTACTGGATAAACTGGACTTGGGTAGGATCAGCCGGTGATAAATCGTGTCCATTAAGCTCGGATCCTGTGCACCTTAAAGTAAAACACATAGCAAAAAAGAAGGAGATCATTAGGAAAATGAGGAGAGACCTGAACTGTGTTTGTGAGAGTCGGAGATAAATGATAGCATCTCACTCTGGTCCATTATGGATTCTATTTATACAGCCGTCCTCAGAGGAACAACGCTGGTCCACAGCCTTGTGTAGAATTAGGTTACCAGCGTGTTGGGAGACTCTTCTCAGCAATAAATAAAAATGGATTGGAACAACGCAGTTGCAATGTTCATCATTTTGGTGACATTTCTACTTACTCCTTTAGCATTTACGTATTATGTTTACTATACTATATAGTGGTATACTGTTCAAGAGGCTTAAGTTGTTGGGAATTGTTTTATAGTAATGTCACTATGAAAGCATCTGAATCAAACAACAGTGGTAGTCCTAGTTCACTAAATTCTCTAAAGAGAAAAGACAACAGTAGTGAAGATACTGAGGAGTGTACAGTGGTTTAAAATAATGTTTAAATAAAGCAAATATGCAACTGAACTTTACAGACCGTGATCATACAGTTGTAGACAGTTGTGTTTTTTGACAAAATAATTATACTGATAATTTTGCAATCAACGACTTTTATCTTAAATTGTCAGTCAACTAATTTTAGGGGGAAAAGTCATAGAAGTTGAGTGAAGCAAATGATCTGCCAAAAGTGTCACTCATTTCTGACAAACATTTTTACCTACAATAATTATCAAACTTAATATCAGCATGAAATGAAAATTCATCCTGTTAATTTTCTAAATGCATTTTATTGATAACTTCACGCAAACAATCAGATCCACCTCCATCCAATCAATAACTGATTGATAGAACCAAGTCTTCACTCTATTTAGTTTTTTTTTTGTCTCCAATAAACGGCTATACTCAGATACATCGCAATACAGAAGATCTATTGGGACTTTCCGACTTTAAAGGAATGCAAATGAAAAAACGTTTTGGTCAACCAAAAATGAAATTTCCATTGTCCAAAGTATGAAACTGTCAAGCTCTAAAAAACAGGTCCATATGACTCCTATACAGTATTATAGCCTTAAGTCATATGATAGCTTTGTGCAAGTAACAGACTGAAATCATTATTATTACCTCAAAACTTGTCCCTTAGTTGTATAATCAAAAAAAAAATTAACATATTTGAATATGGCGCATGATGTTTGGTTGCGAGACATAAGAACCGTTGAGGTTGACATCTTATGTTGTGTTCCACTGTTTTAAGCCCTTCCTCATTAGCTTCATTCCATCTTGGGCTCCAATGGGCTGAAATGGAACGTCCTCAGCCCTAGATCTCTTTGAATTTGTTTGATGCAGCATTCTATTTGTGTATAGGTATGCTTGTGCTGTTAAAAATAAATAAATAAAAGTTAATATATCATAGTGTTTTGTGGGGTTGGGGTAAGTTAAATGTTATCTGGCATAAAAGTCACGTTGCACTAGACTAATTGTCAAAATTGAGGGGACGAGGGTATGTCCATGTAAACTTCCCTCGCTGATTTCGCAAAGTGGGGCACACCTTAAAAATGGCAGCGATTGGGGATTCCCCCAAAGGGAAGGGTTCAGGGAAGTCGTGTTTCTAAAAGCGAGCACAGCCATAGACATCAAACCTGGCCTGATGTTTCTTAACCCACCTTATTTGAATAAACGTGAAGGAGATTTCACATTCTGTCAGCTCGCGCATTCTAAAGTATGTTTAAGACACCAACCTTCGCTGTTCTTCCTTTCTGGATGACATAGTGATCCGGGCTCTGATAGGCCTCCTTGTCACAGTCCCGGCGCTCTGACGCAGGTTAACCTCGCTCGCTCTGCAAATGAGAATTTGACTGACAGTGCGGCGCAGGGGAATGATGGGGAAAGAGGACGGCTGGTGTTTCCCGGTTTGTCCAGGCAGCCGCTCCCCCACCTTCAGGAGGAACAGGAAGCGAAGGAGCATAAAAGATTGCCCCCTGTATTTTTTCATTAGACTTTCCTTTTGTTACCGGATACATAAATCGGCACTGGCACAATGCAATATGTATGGTGCTGCTCCACCTGCGGACGCGAGGTAATGGCTGCCATGTCGCAGGAGTCAGGGATGATAAGTGAACCGCGGTGAATGTTAATGATAGTGATCATTCTGGTCTGCTCCACCTCTCCATCTTCCCTCCCAGGCCCCGTGTGTCACCACCCGTGTGGCAGGGTTCAAGGGAGTAAAACGAAAACAAACGCTCAAGGTAAAGAAAGAAGGGAGCATAGGAACGAGGGTTGGCATGGATGGATAGAAACAGCTATGGCATGTAAGCAGCATGAGTGCTTTAAATAATAATACTGACCCATGAGTATTCTGGAATTTCCAGTTTAGAGTTTAAGCACTGAAAATATATATATCTTTCAAACTTAGCTGCTGGACAAAGCATTAAAAAAGCATTTTCTTTTTTTTTTCAGAAAATGAAAAGATAGCAAATTTTGATTTATCACATTATAGTTAAAGTTAGAAGGAGATGGAAATATGGAAAGATAAAGATAGTTTAATGCCTAAATATATTTAAATGTAAATATTTTTTAAGTTGAAATTTGCTTTGTTTATAACTTGAATGCATGACATATCATAATAATGTGACGTTATGAAATGTCATGCATATGGAATGCCTACTTGTGTATCTTTATTGCAAGTCAACTGCGCATGTTTGTGCCAAGTTTTAGACATTTATGGCTTATGCCTTTGCTGATGGGAAAGGTCCACAGGACATATCTTACGAGATGTAATTTTGTTTTATTTTATCATCAAGACTAAAACATTTCCTTTTGAGAACAACACATGGCGATTTGACTTTGTTCCCACTTGTTGTTTTGTTAGATTCTATTCAGTGCGTTTTCGAACACAGACAAGCTACAATATGGTTAATTGCATTGCGAGACGCTTATCTTTTTTTTTTGATTAAGCACACGAGCGGAAGTTGAGAACAGGTGGATACAGACAGATGTTGTAATTTACATTGAGAAACATGCCTGGGGTTCATATCTGGCCATTGTTGTAAATGGCTCTGACAACCTGCACACAAGCTGTGCCTGCCACCAGTTCCAGACACACTAATGAAAGCTGACAATATTTGGACAAATGAAATGGGCTCATCCTTATTATGAAGTATGCACGGATTTGGTGAACATGTGACCCGATTTGGGGTGAGAACTACCTCTTGGTAGATAGTTTCTAGTGCTATTAACTGAATGATAGCCATGACAGTGTTTCTAAATTAATGTTAAGTCAAATGTTAAATAAAGTTTACGGAGGTGAGAGATGAAAAAATTGTAACATAATAATATAAACTGCTTTCTCTCTCCAGAAATGATCCACTTTGTCGGTTAAAAAAAATAATTGGACCAGAGTGGCATTAAACTTTAGAGAGGTCAATCACGCCATTCCTTTTGAGTATTTCTAATGTTGCAATTTAACACTTTAAAATCATTTAATGTACTTTTTTTCTGTGCAATGGCATAAACAGCCAAATTGACGGGGAAAAGCTTATCATTTCCTTCTAATTAGTATTTTTCTCAGAAACAGTAGTAGATGAACCTTTAATTAAGCCTTGATGCTTTTCTTCATGTTATTTTGCTCTTGTTCCTTACTTCCTTACAGCCAGTGAATGTGAATGTCTCTCCCATCTGGAGCTTGCAAGCCTTTTGTAGATGCGCATCAAGCAGTCGAAATGTGACAGGACTTATAATGGACTCAGAGCGGCAGAATGCTTCCGAAAGCCGCCCACAACGGTGTCTCCGAATTACCCTGCCTCGCCGAAGATGACGATTAGATACGCCGAGGACACTGCAGGTGCTTTCTACCGGTGGCGTTTCCTTATTAGTCAGATGTCACTCAAGCCTGTTTACAATGCCAGGTAGCTGCTTTTGATTTGCTCTGACACAAAACGGCATTATAACATCTCACGAGTCTCCACACACGCATGAATACACAATTACGTACAAGCACACACACACACACAGACTCATCTTTCGCACCGTAACTCCATCCCTCAATTCCACACAGAGCTGGACCAATTATTTTCTGCTGTACCAGCATTTCCAAAGCAGCAAGAGAGGGGGGGAACAAACAATACACCTCTTGGCGACACACACACACAAACACACGGCACCCATGTCCTCCAACCCATCTCCATTACTCAGCCTTCTCCTTGTCTAACTTTGCCAAAGTCTTTGGAAGTAGCCAAATGCGGTCATGCCTGCTTAGCTTCCTGGACTGATTGTGCCAGAGAGGGAAATAAGACACAGATGTATACAAACACAGGGTGGTGCCAGTTGCGAGACAGTTAACAGCTTCATCTCCACCTTCTCTCCCCCAGCAGCCGGGCACAGGTGGGGTATAATTAGGTTCTTCTCTCCACAGTTCAAAGTCAAGCCTTTACCAGTTGTGACAACCGAAAGGAGGCTACATCCCTATGTACTCACCGCTATCCCGCAATCTTATCCCCCCAAAAATGAAAATACGGTAAGCGGGTCCCAGCTGATGCTGGTGGGCACGTCTTGCCAGCGTCTGCAGCTAACAGTTTGAGTTGGCATGGGTGAGCGGTGAGGGCCAAGTTTTCCCAAACACACCTTTGCCTCGCGCTCTCAACCGCCCCAATGAAGACCCAGAGCTTGAGCTGTCAGTCTGGACGTCCTTCACAGGTTGGGCTTTCATCTGGCATTGAGGAGAAGAAGGACCAGAGGGGTTTTTGGTATAAAACAGAGATTTATTTCCATCAAGTCACATCGCATCAGCCAAATCGGCAAACTCGGTGCTGAGAAGAGAAACAAAAAGAGAAATTATTTAGGATGCTTTTGATTGTGGGGAGTAGAGCGAGAGGGAAAACAAGACAACACGCTTGACAACTTCAGACAGACACCAAAGCCACAAAGAGGAAAGAAAGACAACCTCATTGCCAAATTCAACACCACTCTTGTTCAAAATGTGTCCTAAGGCATGAATGCTTAGGAACCGACACTACAAACCTCGCATTATAATCTGCGTTACCCTGTACAACCCACTGTTTTAGTTTACATAGTTACAGAGTGAACGCAAGGTCCACAAAAACACACCAGCTGTGTTAAACGGCTTCTACAAAGTCGAAGTGTAAAAATTCACTGGAAATCACTGTACACACACAGTCTGGCTAGGACTGCGGTTTGTAATGTCTGGTCAAACTAAGACATATGGTATGTATATATAAAGGAAAAAGAACATTTGGAAAGTTTATTATTAAAAACATTCTGTAAATTTCAGAACTCAAACTGTAGTTGTTAGTCTAAAAATAGCTTATATTGAAGGCAATCTGCCAAAACGAGTAACTGCTGAACAACACCTCCACAGAAGAAGATCAATGCCTGAATCTGCATCGCTTCCTGTTTAGCCCCGCCTACTAATTCACAATAAACAGTAGACATTTACTTCTGAGTCTACAAGCAGGCACGTCTATTCAAACAGAGCGTTCTGATGTAAAAATTTTGATAGCATTATGTGAACCTCAGAGAACAGTACACAACAAAAAAACTAAGGCAGTTCTGACCCCTTTAAATGCACAATTTATAGCAGTCTATGGTTTCATTATATTCTATTAATTATAATATAATAAATAACTAAATGCACTCATGGATGTGATAGCAGTTCAGATGACACATTGCCATTTAACATTTTATGTCTATTATGCCCAACAGTAATACTGCAAAAATATTATTACAATTTAAAATGACAGTTTTCTGTTTGAATATATTTTAAAATATAATTTATTCTTGTGATATAAAGCTGAATTTTCACAACAGAATTTGGGGTCGCGTGATTATTCAAAACTGATTTGCTGCTCAGGAAACATTTCTTATTATCATTAATGTTATTAATATAAAAATGGCTGCATTGCTTAATGAAGTGTGGAAAGTGTGGAAGTGTGCATAGTAAGGTGATTTTGGAGAATCGGGTTCCCACTGAAAAGTTCTTTCAGCCAGTGGCTGTGATTTGGTTTGTTGCTCAGGAGTCGCTAAGCGATTTCTAATGTGTTCTGAGTGTCTTCAGCACAATGCTATGTGCTTTCCTGCAAGCCCAAACTTAAAACAGCCTCTTTATGATATTCTGGTTGCTAGATATAGCTTGAATATGGCAATATTTCATCCGTTTTATAGCCCAGCAGTCAAAAAAAAAAAGAAGTCTGATTGCTTAGAAAACTTAAAGAAAATTATCAATGTGTCCAAAGAGTAAAGATACTGTACTGCTGGGGAAAGTGTTATCTTAACATTATGTGAGTGGCATGAAAAAGCGTGTGTGCGTGTGCTGGGAGGCAGGGAGTCTTATTAAGGTGTATTTGCCTGACACTGAATGATTTGAGTATTCACCCACTCTTCAGGCACGCTGGTATAAAACACATTAACCGTCTTTTGATCACACTTTACCTGACACTGTTCATCTGCAGTTATCTGCTCTACTTTCAACGCTGCCTTTGTCGCCGCGTGGAGTCTCCTGTAAAAACAGAGGGCAGATTATGGTAAGCAGGGGAGTGAGATGGACTTACTAGACAGCATCCTTTGCCAGCAAGAAAATCGAGAAAGAGTCTGAATTATAAAATTGCGGCTAAGGGCCAAGAAATACATTTATGCTCAATAGAGACATGGCTCAGTATTGATCTGACATTGTCTGCTGACACATTAGCACCCATGAGAGGGAACAAAAGTCACCAATATATATACAGTACATACAGTATATATAAATATATTTATACACACATATATATATTTATATACTATGTTATTGTGTATATATATGCTTAGTTTTGACCACAAATGAAATGCACCTGGTGCTTCAATTAACTTGTATGTGTAATGTAAGTGAAGCACCAGGTGCATTTCGTTGGCTCTCAAAACCAACAATGAAGTATTTTGTTCACCTCTCAAATAGTTATTTTCCCAAAAAAAAAATCCACCTCAATCCACCGTTAACGCCCTTTTTGAATTCAAACCGTAATTTGAACTTCAAAGCTTTCTAGTATCCTCAAGTCACACGCAGGCCAATCACGTAAAGCTTTGAACTCTGAAAGAAGTTTCTGTGAAGACCGGGTTAAGAACTAAAAATGAATGTAACACACACTCACCAGCCCTTCAGACGGAAGGCAGAAACACCAGGAAAACTACTGCCCAGTGATATGCCTTTTTAATGATCAGGTTTTCCAACTGTACCACCGATGAGGATCAAAGGAAATTGAAATATGTCTTATGGTTCTCTGTGATTAGAGAAGAAAACCCCATACCATGCATGGTTGGGGACGGTCCTGCTGACGGCGGGCTGATTCAAGGCCGGGTTAAAACACAGAAATGCACCAGCGCATGCAGGATTTCCATCAAAAGCTGGGCTATGAAGCGCAGCTGTGTCCGTAGTAACTGAAAGTCATGGTTGCCACACACAAAATATTAAAAATTAAAATAAATTAAAAGTAAAATTAAGCAGCACAATCATTTTCAACACTAAAAGAGTAAATAAAACGTCTACACGTTTTGAATTTGAGTAATATTTTCACAATTTTGAGTAATATTTCGAGTAATATTTTGCATTTCCTCTCCTACAGTGCAGTATTGGTAAGTCTTACTTCTTTTTGGTAACATAAAAATCTAACCCCGATTTTTTAATAGTAGCACGTGTGCCTTAAAAGGATGAGGTGAAAAGCCAAAATCAGCTTAAAAATATATATTGCATGACAACTTACATTTTCACCATGTCAAACTAATTTGTACGTGTTGTCATGAGCAGCATGCATCTACACATGATCTCAGCCAAAGAAAATATGCACGCGCTTCTTATTCTCATCCCCTAATTAACAAATAATTAGCTCGGACTGTATCAGGATTGGCTTAAATTATATTTATCACCTCCCTCTACCATTTAGTTTTCCTTTAAAATCAGGTTTAGAGTTTGACAGGCAGTAATACAGCTTTATTACTGTATGTCATCGAACTTATAGTGAGCAGAGACATTAAAAAAGAGCACATCAGTAACCTCAAGATAATTATAAGAGACTCATAATTAAAAGATAAATAAATAAAAAGAATGCATGTTTCCTCGATCATCATGATGTGCTGAAAGTGTGGGTCAACCTATCAGCTAAAGATTGTGTGCTTTTGTCTGTATGGCAAGTTAACTGCATCTTCTTCGCGCTGTTGAAGGTGTAGCTTCACACTTTGCAAGTGTCAAATGTACAAAACATTAACAAGTAACCAGATTTTTCCACTCCAACATTTCAACCTTTGACACATAGATTCCCTTTGGCTCGTCTCGTCGATGCATGCCACAGTCAAAAGTTCAACACTTACACCACTTTGAGCTAAAAATGGCAGAATTAAATAGCATAAGTAGAATGATTATTTACTTGACAGTTTAATAGCAAGAACACACAAGTTTCCTGGGTGGGCCCTGAGTATGAGCTCACAAAGAACTGCTGTTTCCATTCCAGCACTCGAAGCTGGAGCGTTACACACTGAAAAACGCCACGTGGAGTTCAGTGTTTGAAGAGTTTTAGAGAGTGTTGTTGGTAAAATTAATGGTCAGTGATTGAAATAAAGATTAAATAGAAATATTAAACAGAAAATCTGAATGCAACTAAAGTGCATTTGAAATGCATTTATTTTGTTCTTAATAAAAATGAAAAGCGAAATACTTAAAGTTCGATAAACTGGAACCACTACTTTTGTGCTTAATGCACTTTAATTGTGTGGAAGTAGAGCTGAAGAATATTTAATTCTGCTGTATTGAGCCTACTGCAAGTACTTCAGGTACACTTTAAGTGTCTTGCATTTAAAGACTGATATTGTAAAGCGATCAAACTTTCCATAATAATAGTGCTATTAAAAGGCATCTGATTCTTAGAAATACTCCAAATAAATCTTAATTAAAATTTTATAGTGAGTGATATGTCAATAAATATGTTAATGGTTTTACACGGTTTTACCTCTCATATGAATTATATGAAATAAAATGGCAATACACAAGTATATAAATCAACACTAAATAAAACTAATAATATATATATAAAATAGAAAAAGATACAAATGTAAATAAAAAGCACGCTAAATGAAAATATGATAATAAAAGCTAATTCATATAAATAATAAAAGAAAAATGTTTTTAGAAGCTTTAAACCTTACTGGTAAATGTAAAATGGAAACAGGTTTAAACTAATAAATATCTATCCAACCATACATTTTTTCATTAAACAGTTAACAGTTATGCAATACACAACAAATATTAAGTGTGTGTGTGTGTGTGTGTGTGTGTGTGTGTATATATATATATATATATATATATATATATATATATATATATATATATATATATATATATATACACACACACACACACACACACACACACACACACACATATATACACACACACGGTATATATCAGGAAACAGAGTCATGTCTTATGAAATTTTTCCGAGCTTATTTAATCGGAATTCAACTCAATTTATCAAGCGAAATATTTCAGCCTCTAAACTCTTGGTGATAAAGCTTTGATATGCATTTTGTTAATCTATGCTGATGTTTGACTTCAAAGTTAACCTAGAAACTTTTTAAAAGCATTTTTGTAAAGGCCACTTTGCTTTGCAAATTATCCTGAGTGTACTTTAACAAGGGCCCATTTTGTATATTTTTTCATCAGCGGAAAAGAGTCTGTCCACGCCTGTCAAATCTCTCTTCCTTTTAACACTGCACGCATACCCTCTCCAGCCTCTCAACCTCTCTCCTAATTGCATTGCTTTTAGCACAGTAAATCTCTCTGTGTCACTGGCTGCACTCTCCGCACATAACGTATTGCCTCCGCGCCGGCATGCCTGGCACTTTCAAAAACTTGCTGCCTTCAAAAATCTCAACTGTAATGACATGATTAATGGGCGTATTAATTAATCGCTAAATGTATGCTAATTGTTTAATTGGTCGCTTGATCTATTTAAGATCATTTATAAATTAAATGAGTTGATTTACCCCGTCTATTGATTGGATCTGACAATGAATTATTTGGCCGGCTACCTGATTTGCAATTTCTCCAATTAATCCACAAAAAGGACGTGCGAAGACCGGCGAGGTGATGTTCGGCTCCGTCCAGGTGATCTACGCAGGGCCTGACAAAAACCGCACTTATTTATGAAACCGAGCAGGTGAAAATAATCCATTAATATTAATGCAGAACTGTAAATTTTCATAAGAGCTGGCTTACGGAGAGCTAATCTTCGAGCATTTGTCATTGTAAATCTAAATGTGCTTCAAAAATTCAGGCTAAAAAAAAGGGGAGCTTACCTTTGAAAATCCTCAAGGGGGATAAGAACTGATTTTCACAAAGCTTTTTAGCTTCAGTTTAACAAATCAACCAAAACACGCGCCGAACACACTGTGTTTCAAAGTTTCTCTCTCAGCAGGGGCAAATGTTTCAGTTTCGTGGATGCCTCATTTCGTACGTGAGGTCTGTAGCACTTTATTTTAAGGTCTCTTAACTAATTGCTTATCAGCATGCATATTAAGAGAATATTAGCCATTTATTAGAAGTAATTAAGCACATATTAATGCCTTATTTCTCATGACCTTATTCCACATCCCTAATCCTACTCAATACAAAAATTACCCAAAATATTAAATTGAATAAAAAATAAATTATTCCAGCCACCCTATCAGCGACTTTTTTGAATGCACGACAACTGAAAAAAAAGTAAAAAAAAAATATATATATATATGGCATCACTTTAAAATATGTAACTATTAACTACGACTATAATAAGGCATAAATATGTGAATATGTGCTTAATTAGCACTAATAAATGGCTATATATTCTATTAATATGCATGCTAATAAGCAACTAGGTATAACCGTAAAATAAAGTGTTACCATATATATATATATATATACTAAACTGGTCTTCAATATGACCAAGCAAAAAAAAAAAAAAAAAAAAAAACTCAAAAAATAGAAAACTGAGTCTGACAAAGGGCTCTGAAACACCTTTAAAAGCTCAGAGCTGTGTGTGCATTAAGACCTATTTCAATATTAGTTTACAAGCCTTTGAGACGATAAATCCAAAAGGATTTTGCTGTTGCAGTTTCCCTGGCACTGATTTACGGTGGAGTTTAAAGGCATTGTTTGGTGAAGCGTAGGGAACTGCTGGGGCCCTCGCTATAAACCTACTTAGAAACGAAAAAATAGAGGAACAGAGATATAGAAAGCCTTACAAGTTCTCCTACTACCTAAACGGAAGACAAAATCACACCAGCTCAGGTCTATTATTCTCACCTGTACTAGTGTAACAAAAGCTGCTCTGGTGGCCTCGGCTGCCTTTAGACCAGATACTGTATTTTCTGAAACTGCTTGAGGAAAGAAGCACCGCAGCTGCTCACTGCAGTCTGAAGACAACACAAAGGATAACTAATAGCTTTCAGCGAAGTAAGAGTAGTTTATTAATGACATTTTTTTCATTTATGATTCATTTTCACATGTGCTTCTTGAATTTGACACATATTTGTGCCGTGACCATTCATTTTTTTTCTTTGACATCAAACATTACCGCAAAAGCTGTAAAATAGCTGTTGTCATCTTTCTGTGGTGTAATCAAAGAATCAAATAATTTAAAATAATTTTAGGAGAGCAGCAGTGAGGGAATAAATGGAAAGCGTTCGGTGGAGGAGCTTAAACTCATGCAAATAGAAGGAAACAATGTGCAGTATTAGCAAATTTGCCCTCGAAAGCAAAGCACAATGGGATTATAGAGTGCCTCTTCATAGCAGACTTTTAGAGATACACTTTAGGCACTTACATTTGATGAACTTTTGATTCTTCAAACAATGACAAGAAAATTAATAGAATGAAACTTAACAGAGCCACAAGAGCTAAGTTGGCCTTTTGAAATGTTATCATCCTTATTTCAGTAAGGAGCCAATGATTACGATCGAACTAATTCATCAAATCCATTATTTATATGTATATGTACGTTTATCCTATTGTTTACAAACTAAAAACCACTGCTGTATTACAAAAGATTTAATGGGTTGCCAGTGTTATATTTTATTTTGAGGCGTAATTATGTAATAGTGCTATATTGTTATTATTTATTTCTTTTTATAAATTAATTATGTTTCATTCCATATGGCCAAACATCCATTGGCTCTCAGTATCAAGCTGGGACGTGTAACACATTTCAATCAGTAAATGCTAATGTAATTCTCCATTACTTTATTCTGAACTATACTCTTTTATCTTGGTGTCTCCCTCTTTCAGTCTTATTTTTTCCTCAGTTTTTTTGTCTGATGCTTTTTATCAGCTGCATTGCTGTTATGGCTCTATCACAGATCTTATGGCCAACCGGATAGCAGAACCCATTTTGGATTCAGGCTAATGGTTTGCTCATTGATACTGTGAAGAATGTACAGTATCTCCCTGTCTCTTTCTCTCTCATTCTCTTTCCAGAGAGGAACCTCGGGGGATCAGGCACCCCATTTCACTTTTGCAGACTTATTACCCTGCCTACAGACCTGTATGTGATCAGAGCTAAAGTTTCTTGACTGCCTAAACTTGCACATAAATGTTCCTCCGAAGTGCCATTCTGAGACTCTGAAATGGCATGTTGCCTCTAGTTGGTAAATGAATTTCACTATCACTAAGATTAGGCTATGTTATAGTGACAGTTTGAATAATAGCTAGGTCTACAGAATGCAATTTACAGTAAGAAACAAACCATGTTAACTCCTCCAGCAATCACTGGGGTCACACTGACCCTCAAGATTACTGAAGAAGTGAGCTTTTGACGTGATGTTAATGATGCTGGTCTGACATTAAAGGAATGAATGAATATCATTAAAAGCCATGGTATTTATTAAGTGATCTAGTTAGTTATAAAAAAAAAAAAAAAAAGTGGATTTATATAACATTAATAAATGTAATGATTTATTTACTTGTTTATATAGTTATTCAGAATAACGCTTTCACAAAAAAAATTAAATAAATACATTTTTCAGAATTGACAACAACAAAAAAATGTTTTCAGAATTGACAAAAACAAAAACGCATTTGAATGATTTCTGAACGATCTTGTGGCGAGAATAATGAAGATTTGTCATCATTATATCTCAAATCGCCAATGGATGTTTGGCGATATGGAATATAACATAATTAATTTATTAAAAAAAATCTATAAAATTAAATAATAACGATATAGTACTATTACACAATTACACCTCAAAATAAAATATAACACTGGCAACCCTATATTTCAGCAGAAAATGTTAAAGTGTAAAAATGAATTATTGATAATATAATAATATATTGTTATTGTTAACAATAATAATAATGATATTGATGTAATATTAATTTGAATCAAATAACAATAAAGCCTTTGTTAGCAAAGGACCCAAAGTGGTAGCATATATTGTTTTATCATAGTAAAATAATAGTTTTATGTGTGTGTGTGTTTTACTACAACATTTATGTTATGTTTTATTATATCAAATCCATTATATTTTATATATTACTATATGATATATAAAATATTACAAATGGTGCATATGATTAAATGTAATAAATAATAAAATCATTAACATACCTATATGCCTATATGATATCATATATTTTTATTGAGGGAAAGGTTGTAGTACAAAGTGAATTAGTGTTCCCTATTCTAAAGCGTTACCGTTATATTATATTAATATATAATGATAATAATAACATTTTTGTACATCTCTGTTGCTGGGGCCTCACTCTGGTTCCCGGTGGACGTACAATATCCTTAGAAAATGATTCGGTCCTGGGACATATACTTGTGTATTCTCTCAACTACACCATTGGTGTTGCTTTCGGAGAGCGTCAAAGGAGTCGCTGACAGGGCGGCTGGATGAAATGCTCTCACGAGTGGGTGGTGGAGTCGTGGAGATGGTCTGCGCTACTTCCTGTGGCCTTTAAGAGCGCAGGAAGGAAAGGAGGGAGGTGATGAATGGCGATGGGTAGTGCCAGCAGCGAGGACTGCAGGAGAAGCTCATTCAGGCCTGCCTGCCTGTCTGATTTATAGCGCAGGGAGGGCACTGTGTACACCTCACCATTTGCCATTTTGCCCTCTCGCTGTTCCCTTTCGTTCCGTCGTCGATGCAGAAAAGGTTAGGGGGCACTGAACTGACACAGGCGTTGCGCACATCTGGCTAAGTGTGGGAGTTCTTTACTTTGATGGGAAAAGCACCAGGGATGTGCCTTAGTAAATACACTCTGTGCCGAAACAACACCTGTCGCCGATTTGATACGGCGCTCGGCGCACTTCAGGCAGCCTCAGCCATCCTTTTTGTTTTTGAACTCTATCAAACGCAGTGGATGAGTGACAGAAAGACGGACAGATGGTGTGATATTGTTATAAACAAGAGTTGAAAGGCGGCTGATGTTTGAAGGGCCTCTTCACAATAATCACAGTAAGGGCAGAACGAGTGGCAAACACTGGCGCGTCTACCTGAGCCGTGTGATTACTCCACCCCTGAGTCGTGCCCTTCTCAGGCTAATTACCACCTGTCAGACAGCCGTGTCACCTCACCTGCGTTTCTCAAACACTCCTCTTCTTTGATGAGGTTCAAAATATTATCTTTCCGATGAAGAAAAAGCTATGCGTGCACGTGTGTGACTGCTGGGGTAATTATCATGTTTGCGCTGTCAGTGGAGCTGATTAGCCTGACTCATAAAAACATGACCCTCCGGCCCAGCAAAAACAAGGCCACCCATATTTATAACAGGCAAAGGCAGAAAACACCTGAACGGACTATTAGTCTGTCACAACACACTCTCGCCGTCCAACACACACACACACACACACGCGTTTAAACACTTCCACATGGAGCTCAAGTCAGCACTTTATGAGCTCTCGTTAAACGCACCTAGGCAACTCAGCAGGAGAGTGTGTTGTCACTCAGTTTGAGTTTGTTTAAAACTGGAGAAATCAAATGTATAATTTTCTTTTTTATTATTATTTCACTTTTTGAGTTGTTTGTTCTGTCTTTACTCAAATGAATAGATTCTATCTATCTATCTATCTATCTATCTATCTATCTATCTATCATCTATCTATCTATCATCTATCTATCTATCTATCTATCTATCTATCTATCTATCTATCTATCTATCTATCTATCATCTATCTATCTATCTATCTATCTATCTATCTATCTATCTATCTATCTATCTATCTATCTATCTGTTTGCCTTTCTGTCTCAGCAAAACCCACCCAACTGCTTTTTTTCTATCCTTTTGATAGAAAACGTCATAATCGTGTATTTTTTTCCCCCCTGTAATAATCATAACACATAACAATTATTATTATTATTATTATTAACAACGTGCTCAGTATTTCTCTCTCTCAGTTCATTAATGGTATTTTTCTCTTGGGGAACGTTATTTAAATGTTCTCTTGAATATTCATAAGATTCATGTTCATTTTACATGCCGAAACTGTAATTTTAAGAAGAGAATCTTATAGCTTTAAAGTGAATGGAGAGGGAAGGAGAGTGGGAGGACGAGTGAGGAAGGGAGGGAGAGAGAGGGAAAGAAGAATAAAATTGGGAGTTTGTTGGCAGCTGAGTGACAGAAACAAACAGTCCAGGCTTGAATAGCGCTGCGTGTTGACTCTGACAGGTAACATGTCACCCAATCGAAGGCAAGCCGCTAATTAAGACTCTCTCAAACACACACACACACACGCGCGCACACACGCGCGCGCACACACACAATGAAGCCTGACACGCCATTCTGCATATGGACTTGAACTAGTAGCAGCCATCTACATTAAGTCAGAAGAGCGCAAGCATGCTAACAAAAAGAACACATTCAATCTTTCTGTCATTATAAATACACGTTCTTTGAGGAGGAATGTATTTTGATATGTACTTACTCTAGGGATGACAAAATTACAGAAGTTTCGGCAATACTACTAAAAATAAAAAAATATATGCTTGCACTTTTTATGTGCTTCTCATCATGCACATACTATGTGCATATTACAGTAATTACAATAACACGGTAATAACCAAGTAATTGGTAATAAATAAGTTACCTCTAAACCTAAGCCATGTAGTTACCTTATGTTACCAGTATGTGTTTGGAGAAGCACATGTAAGTTCACGTAAGGCAAAATAAAGTATAACTAAAATTATAAACTGTCAACATTAAAGCACGCACACAATAATAATAATAAATGCGGATATCTATGTGAATATTTAATTGACGCACTTAGTTTTTGTCCAACGTAATACTGAATAAAGTAAAAATTAATATTTATATTGAAATTATATGACCATGGAATGACACAATAAACACCTAATTCATAAATAAATGCCTACATTTTGTAACATGTAACATTTAATATACTGAGGATCCAACAATCCAGCGAATTGATCTTGCCAGCGTTTTTTTTATTGTCCCTACGCACTTTTAGAGACCCCAGTCTCATTAAATCATATTTAAATAATAAAATCAATGGCGTTAAAATGTTTTGGGAGGATTTTAAGGCCATGAGGATGATATAAGCATTTGAAACTCTATTAATTTCATCGGTACATGGCGTCATATTTAGATTTAATAGAAAGTTTTTAATGAAGCACGATTGGAAAGAGGATCTTCTACTCCATTACGGTTTGATGGATGGTGGAGAAAGGTTAGCAGACACTCATTAGCACTCTCTTAAATTACCAAAGCAGTAGCCACCCTTTTTTTCCTTGTTTTTTTTTTCTCTCTCTCTCTCTCTCTCTCTCTCTCTCTCTCTGTCTCACACACACACACACACACACACTCATCATTTTGCTCTGCAGAAATAAATATAATCTTTAGGGAAGAGATGCTGTATTGGGTCCATGTGTAATTAGGACATTTCTGCCAGAGGCAAACAGTGGCAGTGAATCAGAAAATCTAAATGTGGGAATGAAGAAATACTAACCAAAATGTACAGATATGCAGCATTTGTATCCGATTTTTCACATGTTAATAAATGTGCATTTTCCTAATGCTAACTCCGGGGCACAATACAATTTCAAATTGAAATTAATCTTCAAATGACAAAAAAAAACAGTCAAATTTGGACATGTGGTTTGATGTTGATCCTGCGGTAGGTAAAATCCAGGTGGGCGTCCGTCTCTGAGTATGTAAATGTGCTGGTACGTTTGATGTGATATTATCATAATGGCCCCTGCAGGAAAGTCTGCATCTCCATCATTTCACGTGCCACGCAGATGATGGAGACCCTGGTGAACTAATATACATATTAAAATAGATGTACATATAAATTATATGGGGGTGTTTTATATTCGGATGAATGATGACGCAGGGCTAATGCAATGCCGTTATGAATGAAAGGCAGATGTTGAGCTGGAATATCACACGGGCATGTAGCATGGGGATGGAAAAACAGGCATAAATTATAAGTTGTGCATATATTTAAAGGGATGAAGAGACGTGGCCAGATCACTACGGGTTATATTTGAATGTGTACATTAATTAAATAATTAAGGACTAATCAAAGATGCTGCAGGATTATCTGAATGTAGATGGGAGTGGTTAAAAAAATATAAATAAATAAAAGAATACAAAAATTACTGTAGTTTTTTTATATAGTTAATGTTTCATTATTTGTTATATATATATATATGTGTATTTTCTTTTTTTTTTAAATCATAAGTAACATGGGAATATTTTTAGCAATACCAAAAATACAATGTATGTGTCAAAATTATTCATTTTTATTTTAAGACAAAAATCATTATGATATTAAGTAAAGATAATGCTCCAATTAGATATTTTGCATATTTCCTATAATAAATATATTGCAACTTAATTTTTGATTAGAAATATGCATTGCTAGGAATTAATTTTTTTGAAGATTTTTTCAATATTTAGATTTTGTTTTTCTTTTTACACACTCAAACTCCAGATTTTCAAATAGTTGTATCTCAGCCACATTTTGCCCTAACAAGCCATACGTCAATAAAAAGCTTATTTATCCAGTTTTTAAAAATATACCCTCACAACTGTATTTTTTGTCCAGGGATATATCAAAAAAATAATTATAAAGATTAAAAACATAAATGACAAGAATGTTACAGTATGATGTTTCATGCAGTAAAAAAGTGCCACTCTGAAGCAAATAATTACGGATAATACACCTTATTTTTAACATAAGAGTGGTCGTGCCTTCAAGAATTTGAATGTTTGAGGTTTCTGTTATCATTTGCTTCCGGTTATTTTACCTGTACAAAAATAGCCTTTGGATGTTGCATTAATATAGTTATTTGATATAGTGTTATTTTAAGTTATTATCACATAGCACTTAGTAAACATAGTAAAAATTTTTACTTGAGCACTCAAAGAATCAAAAGTCTTTCATGTTCAAAGAAAACAGCTTATTTCAACTTTGCGAAACAAAGTGGATGGACGGCATTATCACAGCAGTAACATGGTCTGGATTAAAAACTGCTCTGGAATGAACTAAGCACACCCCTGTGCACATACCTCAGGCTGTGTACGCCGATCATTACAAAACCCCTCAACTCCCCCCCGACCCACTGCCACAATCCATTGCCCCTGCAGCCTCCTGTCTGCAGATCATTACAGCTCTGATTATTAGTGACAACGGCGAACGCCCATCACTCAGCCCGCGTGCCATATTGGCAGATGAACAGTACCCTCCGCTCCACACAGCCCTGCAACCGGACCACAAATCTAGCTGAGAGGGGCCCAGACTGATGATGGGTTCTTTCAGAGGGTACGGCTTGTTGACTTTGAAAGGGGTCAGCGCAAGTGCACCATACCAAACTAACTAGAAAAAAACAACCAGGAATACCTTCCCCTATTCATTACTGCTTTTAGATTACAGTGCTTGCGGTGCACGCATTACATTCGAATAAAATTAGTGTTGTTACTAATTAACAATCTTTCCGTGCCACGGCGGTGGGGTTATTTGTGACCTGCGCTGGCAAAATGAGTCACGGTGAGCAACTTTTCAGAAATTTCAGTTTTGAGGAAACTCAAGTTGAAGATTTCTGAAGGTTCCAAAGCAAAATCACCTAGCAATATTGCACTGTGTCCTACACTTCCTTTCTTAATAATAATTGCTATATTAATAATCGCAATATAGACATTTTTTATATTTGTTATTTAATTAAAAACTAAAAAAGCAGTATCATCACTACATTATAATGCCATTAGGTAGGTGAACAAATGACTAAAACATTGGCTCACTCAAGTGACTGTCTTATTGAGTAAGTATTTGAATCGTTCAAAAAACGTTTTTATTCAAGATTGAAACTAGTGACTTTCTATAAATAAGTCACAGAATCATTGACTGAACCGATTTCCTCAAAAACATGACATTTTTATTAGTAATTGAATCATTGACACAACCAGTTTGGTCAAATTACTAATTTATTCACAAATCAAATGTCTTCATAAGTGAATCATTAAAACATTATTTCAGCCAATTTGTTCATTTACTAAACAAACGTACACAGCACATAAATCTGGTGAAAAATGACTAACAGTATTTTATAGGTTATTTTCCTGACCATCAACAGAACTCATTAGTCGATTTTTAACCAGCAGGATTAGAATGTCTTTTCTTTTTTTTTATTGTTTAGAGCATTAGCCTTAGACCACACAAAATATATAATCGGGCTATAGGACAGTTAACAGATTAACAAAAGAAAAAAACTGTGCACAGTGCAAGTATAGAGTACACTCATTTTTGTGACACTCTTAATGCATTTTATTTCTTTTCTTTATGTCTCTATTAGATTTGTTCCACTTGATCACGCAGGTGCTTCAAGCAAACGCAAACCACATTAGTTGTAACGCTGCTTAACATTTCATATTCATCATAAAATTAAAATGCAATCAACCAAACACTGTTCATTTTAAGTCCGCCGTACAATCAGGGAGCAGCGGCGAAACATTTTCGCGCATGTAAAGGATTTTACATTTTACACTGAGAGAACATGAGTGAAGTATACTGTACATAACATTATGTAAACCATTTGTATGGTGTTTATAATGAATATCAATAGCCTAATTTAAGTTTTATTTTAATATATAATTTTGTAACTTTTTTTATTTAAAATATGCGCTAGACAGAGGTAGAGTGATAGACAGAGGCTACAATGTTTATATTAATTATATATATATAAATTACATAACTTAATGTAGCCTAATTGATTCCAATTACAATGTTTTTGTACAATGTTCAATTTCTCTTTCATGCAGTCGCTTCCTCTTTTTGGCTTAATTTCTGTGTCGTGAACACTAGGGGCGAGGGGAACAGTCCGAATGATTATTTTGCAGCACACAAATTTTTCATGAATCACATGTGAATTCGAGCTCGTTTCTACTAAATGGGGCCCCTTGATTCAATAATTCAGCGGATTAATTTAAAACACTCATTTTTGTTTTTATTATATTTTCTTTTTAATAAATGAAACTAGTGTTTGTCTTTATGAGTCACTGAATCATTGACTTAACCAATTTGCTCAAAAACATAAACCCATTTTTTAAGAATAAAATTCAAGAATAAAAGTAGTATAAGTACTACTCAGAAACACAAACTCATATAATGGATTTTGCTTTTGATTTGACTTTTTTTGTACTTGTATTTTCGTTGGTGAGCAAAAGTAGACATAGTAACTGGTAATACATAATACATAAATTTAAACTTCATAAGTTATTCATGTAGACACAAAATTATTATTTGTTGTGCATTGTAATGGTCTGGTAATTTTTGCAGTTTACATGTTGCTACTTATTTATTTAAACTAATATAAGGTAAGGACTAAGGATTATTGTATAAACACAGTTACTGTGTAACTGTCAGACTTTTTTTTCGCTATTGTAATTAATCATAGTAATATGTGTGCACTGTAATGTAAAGTGTTATCTATTACATTGTGTTAATATTCAGGCAGTTTATTTTCTCTTTTCCATTTATTCCATAAAATAAAATTCTCAAAGCAAGGTAAGAGTGAACAGGAAAAAAAATATTCAGTTCAGGAAATTAGCATAAAGCAACAGTAATAAAGAATTTACTCATGCTAATCCAAATGGGCAGCATTATAGAAAAAGATGCTTAATAATAATTATTTATTCATGCAACATGGTCCCAACTGAACGTGGTCATTTTTTAACGTATGTGTTTATTCTTTTTTAATAATGCTGGCGAAACAAAATAGTCTCCCCTCTGCCACTGGCCCGTAAATAATGATAAATCAAACGTTTCATCTCACTGGAACGCCAAATAAGCAAATAATGCAATTTTATCAATTAGGCTTTTGTCTTAATTGTTGACTTCACTTAGTGTGTGAGCAGCAGCAAGGCAGAGCGCTGTGCCATTTTTCAATTAAAAGGTCCAGATGTTTTCGGAGGCATCAGTAGGCACCAGCAGTTATGAGAAATGCTTCATCTGCATTGTAATAATCACTACAATATCAGCTCCGGGCAGCATTTACATACTCATGTTTTATTCCGGCCCTCTTTTCTAATGTAGCGCTTAATTATAGTCAGCATCCCACAATGGCGGGCCTCTGGAGCACCCAAATTTATTTACTCTGTAATGCGGAGAGGCACCGGTCTCCTTCCCAGCGAAGCTGTAATGTGCCACTCTCGCAGTGGTAGATAACGGAGGACAATGAATAGATGAAGTTAATGAGTAAAAGCATGAGAGTTTGGGAAAGAGCAAGTTAAATGTGGGATTGGGTTTAATTTTTGGAAATTAGTTGTTAAAATAATAATATATATATATATATATATATATATATATATATATATATATATATATATATATATATATATATGAATTGCAGGGGCATTTCAAGCCACAGTACTGGGTTCTCTGATATTGTGATACTCTGTCTTTTTTTATATAATAATATGGATTTAAGCTGTTTGCACAATAAAGAGCTGCTTTATCTCTGACAAATGATATACGACATTTACAAGTTTTGTCTCCTACAATGGATTGTCGGTGAAGATCTACATCATGCAATGCCATTTTTTATTTTCTGTCTTATTAAGTTTCTCGATTGGAGTGAAAAACTGTTACAAATGATTCAGTGTGCATGTGAACAATCCAAATGAATTAAACTGATTTGCAAACGAAGTCAGATCTAACTTGTTTGACAAATGAAATAAAAATGTATTAATTAATATGCGATTCAGGCATTGATAGGTTTAAGTACGCACAGTGGACGGACAGTACACAACATGATTGCTGAAATATCATCCATATAGTAAACTGCATTGCCGGAAAAGGCACAGCAGTATTTACCTGGACTTATTCCCTAATATAAGGGCAATTCGACTCATTCATTGAAAAGATTTGACTTTCTTTCAAGGTATTTCTTTCGACAATGATTCAAATTACACAGCACACCTGTCATGCTTAATGATATCAACATTTTCATTGAATGACATTGGTCTGTTCCTCCCACAAGTTCCTCCCTTATGAAGCACTTATGTTTTTTTGTGTCAATTTAGCCGGTCCATATAGCTTAACTGTATATGTATATATATATATATATATATATATATATATATATATAGATAGATAGATAGATAGATAGATAGATAGATAGATAGATTGATTGATTGATTGATTGATTGATATTCTCTTCATAAATTCAATACATGACATCAAGAAGTCATACAGGTTGGAAAAAAGAATGACAGACGCAAAAAATAAAGAAAGGAAAGAAACAAACTATTCCTTTAATAATAAAAAAGACAGAATTTTCCAGTTAACTATTCCTTAAGACTGACTGCACCTTCATATTCTTGAGCACTGAGTTCTTCCAGTTGTGAAGGGCAGGTCATATCTCTGCTTCCATCTTTCTGTGTGTTCGTTAGAGAGAAAAAGTGAATGAGTGCAAAGGAGGAACATAACAATTGGGCAAGATGCATTCACGCTCAGATAGAGAGAGCTATTCCCTTTCTCTCTCTCTCTCTCTCCCTCCCTCAGTGTGTGTGCGAGCATGCAAGCAAGAGTAAGAAAGAGAGAGTTGTAATCCACTTTCTGTTCTCGCTGCAGAAGGCAATCAAATGTGCTGCTCATGTGTAAAGACACTTATCTGCTCGGGGAGTATTTCAACATCATATTTCCACAGGAAGTGAGTATCAGCCTTGACAGGCGATTGCCTCTGTTCTCTCATATGTCTCTATAGACAGCACCTCAGAAGGAGACAAAACAGAGAGAGTGAGAACAGAGAAAGGGAAAAAAATGTGACATTTTCTCAAAGAAAGGCCTTTTACAACAATCATATAAAAGTTATCGATATCCTCAGGAGTGTCAGCGCCGTGCAGTCGTCACGGGGGTGATCGCCTGGTGATAAAGATGGAAATTTTAATCAGGCCCGCTCATCTTCCCCGTGTGCGGGCACCCTACTTCTGCGGCTCGCTCAAGGCGCTTTTTATCATTTCTTTGTAAAACGATTTCTCTTCATCATTTTCAGAGCAGGTAATATACCCCTTGCTACTGCTTCGAGCTAGACAGACTTAATGTGTTCTTAAATTCACAAACAAATAGCTTGTTTTGTGATTGTTTCGTTCCGTTCAGCAGGTGCGCTACATCTGCATCTTTTGGAGTCGATTTCGGCAAAGAGGGTATTTCGTTTGCTCCACTCCTGTCCTGTTCTTCAATCTTCTTCAAATCAGGTAAATGCCACCGCTGGAGTATTACTGGCACGGCGTGAAGAAAAAAAGAAAAAAAAAAAAGTGTGTCAATTTCAATACCACCCAGATAAAACAAGCTCAGCTCGGCTTCCCACCAAGCAAGAGAGATGCTAATCAAATTCACACAGTCTGAATTTTTTATAGCTTTAAAGGATTGTCAAGGCTAATGGCGCCTCCTCCGCTGAATGTCGTCTGGCAGTAAATCAGTGCGCGCGGGCCTCTTCCCCAAAAACAATGACTAATACCGCACTCTGTCTCTCCAAACGCCGGACTGGTGTGAAAAATCTGGGCGAAGTGGCCCTCCTGACACTGATGCATCGCAGACGCAGCCACAGCTGCATTCATCATGTCCTATGCTAAATTAATCTTGATAGGCTGAAACCAAATTACATTAGTCCTCTGTTTCACACACTGCTCTCGTGAAAGGAGCTGAACAAATATTTATGGTTAATTACTGTTTTTAGGATAATTAGAGACAGGTTGTGTGACGTCGAACAGGGAAAACTGAGATATCAACTTAATGGGTCAGGGTGGAAAATGTAAAGCTTAAGCCAAACTTTACTACATATTATGTTACATAAATGCTGCTAATGCAATATCAAATGCACACTTCATAAAAAAAAAATCACTGAAATAACATGAAATTTATATGAAACGCACGTATGAAAGAAGAGGTTTCAAAGTGTAACAGCTCACATATTTTGACACTTCATGCCTGTCATATGTCAAACCAGTACATAGTAAATGAGACAGATTGTTACTTTAAATAGAACATGTGTGAGCTTCATATGTCCATTGAACACTAACGCTAACTCCTCGCCGCTGTTGAGGACACTTAATTTCTAACGATTATCGTCGATTTGATTACAGAGACCGTTTTTGCATTTATAAAAAATTGTTTTTATTGTTTAATCATGCATTACTATCACTCTATTCTCCCATTTGATACTGTTCGGTGCTTTGATATAGTCCGTATTGTTAAAAGCGCTGCATAAATAAAAGTGATTGATTGACTAGCTGGTTAAAACCAAAATTCAATCTTAATAAAACTCATTCCTTAATTGTTTCTAAAGCTCGTTGGGTTTAGAGGTTGTTTAGTTAGTGAAAGATCCACAAATATGTGTTATCAGCAGTGAGTTCAGTGAAAATTCTATTCCATTCTATTCTATTCTATTCTATTCTATTCTATTCTATATATTAAGCTTAATAGTTGGGTATTTAACATAAAAATAATTTGTTGTATACATATAGTTACATGATTGTATATATATATATATATAAAACAAATTACTATAGTGAAAGGATCTTAATGATTAATTGTTTTACATGTTTTAATTGGTTTCTTGTTTTGAAGAGTGCACCGATACACAAAACTACTTTTAGAACGTGACTGTAGAATCAGAGAGAGATTTATTGCCAAGTATGCTTCCACACATAAGGAATTTGTCTTAGTGAAGCTTCTAGCACAAAGAAAAATACAAATAAAAATAGAACTACAATTGAAAGCCATCCACTAATCAAAATAACTGAAAATAAATTCATTTAATATTTTACATACAACACTCCAGAGACACACGAACAGTGACACGTTCATGTGCGCACAGACACACACTCAACACTCAAATTATTCATCTCACAAATGAACTTGTTTTCTTCTGAACTAATTAATACATGTCGCAGGAGAAGGAAAGACAGAGAGCTTTTGTTCACTTCTTGTATAATCATTAATTCATATTTACACGTGAGTCTCAGAGAACAGAGCAGCAGCAGCATGCAAAAAAAAAAAAAAAAAAATGCTGCACCTATACAAAGCGAGTTGTCCTAATAAGTAAAAGGAATCGTTTGCTAGCTTTTGCTAGTGTTGACACTTCATTCGTATCAACGGGAACCCTCTCCAAAAAAAAAAAAGAAAGGGGTAAAAAAAAAAAAAAAAAAATGTTGGGAAGTTTGCCAGCCTGGTGAGGTGGCCATATTTTAAAATACATCATCATGTCACTTCTTTAATGTACCATAATCTATTAGGCACATGGCAAACTAACAGGAATCTTTTTAAATGATGGCTTTTTATGGCTTTGTGCAGGTGATTAATTAAATAAAAAGTCAGCTTTGCACAAATCATCCCTTTAATTAGTCGGAGGAACGTCACCGCAGCGTTCTGCGACGTTTCACGGCGGGAGGACGAGGCGGCGGGGGGTGCCAGTCAAAGTGCCACCAAGAGCGAACGTGGTTGTGGGTGTGTGTCTGAGCGAGTGTGTGTGTGTGTATCTGTTTTCTCCGGGCCTACGCTGGGTACCCGGCAGCAATTCCAGGTGCTCATGTCAGCTGGAATTCAACTCCAGCTGTTTGGAGAAGATTGATTTCATTATGTTCTTCTGCCTCCCTTGTTTTCTCTCTCAGTTTTCTCTGTGTTTTTCTTTAATTGCTTGTCTTGTGAATTGGCGAATGTTAAATCAGAGAATTAGCGGTTTTATTTCCTCGTTCATTTTTTTTTTTTTTTGTGTGTGTGTTTTTTTTCTTCAGCGCTCTAAACTTTTCATGCTTTGCCAAAACTGCGAGAAGCTGAGAATATAAATAAATTAAAACAGCAATTTATTCCCATAATTGTGCTTTGCTTCCAGGCTCCCAATTATAAATATACATCATACATCTGAAGCCTAATTAACTTTTGCCAAATTAAAGAGCAAAAGTAGAGCCCCGAACAATAATGTTTGACAAAAACTCAGCTGTGACATTCAGTTCGATTCACATCCGTTATTATATAATGTCACCGTTTTCCGGTTTGCGCCGTAATTACTCTGCGAGAAATGTCCCATAAGTCTCTGCTGCTTCGCAGATTGCATGAATTGTGTTATCAGGACTCTCCTTTTATTGAATTTACTCAGGTTCCTCTTTTCTGATTAGAGGAATCCATTTCTCTCTCCACTTGGATAGATCTGTCCTCCATCATGGTTAATGTTAACTTCATGTACACACTGAAGAGGGACTGCTGGGATCATCATTCTCATTAATGAAGCTCAGACACCGGTCCCTGTGTCCTCCTCTATACAAAATGCTTCTTCATTTCAGAGTTGCTCTGCTTTATTAAAGCTCATTACCATTTCTCTTTTAATAAGGCCTCTTTAAAGTCATTACCTGCAGTGGGGTTTAAAGAGTACTGCTATTAAAAGGTTACTTAGATGTGAATAATAGCCCTGCGATATACTCAAGTTAATTACTATTGGAAACTGGTTGAGGTTTAATTTAATGCTGACCCGTTCCATTGAAGAATACCTTGCGCTGACAGAATTGACGAAAATCATTCACGGTCAATAAGCCTATTTATGTCAGATGGTTTTGAGCTGAATCGTATTCATTTCCCCAACAAAGAGACGCGTATCTGCGAGCAGAGGCCAGATGTTCGTATTCTTCAGCGCGGCCCATTGGAGGCTGTCTTCGAGCAGCGGTATTTTTAAACAATCGAGCGGTCCTGTTAGATGTTCCTTTTGTATCAGTCATATTACGTGCCTGCAATCAACATGAAAGAAGGAGAACTAATGATTTTTCCTTCTCTCTCTCCAATCACGCCCTCCTCCGCTGCCTCATTGTCACCACTGAACCAGACATAATCTGACTTCAATTGTTCTTGCCGTTCCAGGCTCTTTACTCTGTCTCTGTCTGTTGTGAGCGAAAAAGTGTGTAACAATCTGAGTCGTGAGCGAACCACCGCTCTCGTTCATTCGGGGGCGCATTCTAACCTGTTTTCGTTTCGCAAGTTTACTTCGCATCAACGTCGATATCGCGCGTCAGTCCGGTACGGCGACAAGACACAAAGGAGAACAGCAGAACTGGGGATGGAGGGAGGGAGGGAGGGAGGGGGGTGTTTCCGAGACCCCCCTGCTCCGACTCAGATGAATGTTGTATCCCTGGCTGGCGTCTCCTCATACATAAATCTGCAAGCCTGCTTAATTCAATCTGCCTCGTGCATCTGACTTGGCACACCACAATTTGATTACCACAACTGTACTTTTTAACTCCTGTCAGGGAGCAAGTGAGGCTTATGTAAACATCTGCCAGAACACATGGTTGCTTCCGATTAGGCTGGCCTTAAATCAAACCGCAGCAATGAATCTTTACCTGACACTAATACTTTTAAACTTCATACGCACAATTAAAATGAATTGCGGCTAAAGCATACGGGACAAACCGCATTAACGGGTCATCTCCCATGTATAGGCTCTTTCTCTGTGTCTGTCTGCCGCTGACGCTAGACGATGTGGATGTGGTTAGCTTTTTTCTGCTAAGCTGGAAGACAGATAAACACAGAGAGCGCAGACACGCATCCCGTACAAATCGCTTCGGTACGAGGGTAAATTACCCTAAACGTAAACACGAGTTCATTTGTATGTTTCCCGAATTTAGAAAATGTGTTTTCTAAAGCGTTTGACAGTGATTTTAATGTGTAATTTTGACATGGGCATGCTGCATGATTATTTTACTAGTCTATAATATATAATAATGCTTGTTAAAGATAGGAACAGAATGACAAAAACTGTAAACTAGAAACCATTTGTAAACCATGTTTGCATAAGCCTGATATCATTTTAATAATTGTTAAAATAATAGTTATTAATTTCGACACTTTTTAGTTGGTCGTGTTTAAGACCTAGCAGATAAACAGAAACTGTTTTGTTTAGGGTTTTTTTTTCAAGTTGTTAAAATTTCACAATTTTCAGCTGTATTGCTGTTTGTAGATAATAACTAAGACAACAAAAATAAAGTTCGCAATTTCACATTTTATCTTATTAGTTTTATTACGACCGCCGGTGTTGTTTAGCTTGCGCATTATGCGGGCTTCATTAAAGGAGAACAAACTTCACCTTCTGTTTCCAAGAAAACACATTTATTGCTATTCATCTTATAGCGTCTGAAAAAAAAGCAAAGTTACAGCTATCAATTTTTAAAAAGGATTTGAGTATTAAATGAGAAAATGGGGTGGTGAATGTTAGATTAGACTGGGTTTACTCATTAAACCAGAGGGACTGTTAATGACTCCAGCAGTGCTGAAACGGCACATTCATGAGAGATGAACAGGCAACAGCACTGCATTATGCACCGCTCCGCTCCGCTCACAAAGTTAAAATTCAAGTTTAAGCGTGCAGTTATAGTCTCAGTTCCTTTTTTTGGGGGGGAAAAAATAGCACTAAAAACACCCTCAGATTTATAGTACATGTATTGGCAGAACGAGCCGAGAAATTAGACTCAGCAGCCATTACCTTATTGCTCTGTTATCAGCACATTTGATTCAATTCATGGGAAGCTCGAGTTAGCGTTACCAAACCACAGGGTGATGTTGAGAATGTTCCTCTTAGTGCAATGTAGCTTATTTGAATGTAGAATTATTCATTGCTAAGGAAAAGTATAACATGCATTAGCAAAACATCAATCCATGATATAAAATTGTAAATAAACTTGAAAAAGGGATGCACGTACTGTATATACAATTTCTATAACATTAAAAGACTCCTTTATGTATATATAGACCTTTAGATTCATTGAGTGATTTCTTTTTCTTTTTCTTTTAAAAGTGTGATTTTAATGCCCTTCATCTGCCACCCACTCCCCACTGGTCCCTTCCGATGATTGACAGCTTGACTTAATTACTATGTTTTACAGATGCATTCGCCAGCAAGCAGCAGACCTCTGCAATGCACGGTTTTTACCTCATTCACAAAACAGCAGAAAAAAGACCCGGCGTTATTAATCAAGCTAAAAAAAAGAGGGGTTTTTTGGCTGGAGTGGAAATTTCCTTAATGATAAAGATGGTGGAAATTATGCATCACTCTTAAAAATGCCTCAATTTCTCTGTGTAAAAAATATGTATCGCAATTAGCTTTTTAATTAATCTTTGTTCGAAAAGTGCCGCATGAACATGTTTTATTTTTTTTTTTTTGTGAGCAATCTGTTTCCCTCCGTCTCAAGGTTGCTTGACTTTAAACCGGTGCACAGGAAAGACTTACGGGTGTATGTGCGAACCCTTTCATAAATCTCCAGGCTTTTCATGGTAGATTCTAATTAGCAAAGGGCAAGAAGCCTTCTGATCACTTTTCACCACAGACTACATTAAAACAATGGCAAAGAATTAAACAGGTGACGTCATACACGGATGAAAAAAAGTTATACTAGAATTACCTATTTTTCGTATGGCTAATTTTTTTTGCTATTTTTAATAATGCAGTCAATTTGATCAGATGTTGATCAGGATGATATTTACCTTATTTTTGTGAATAATCTTAATCTGTATAATCTGCAGTATGTTAATATTACTAATGAAAGTTATCCTAAAGTGTACTACTGGATATTTTGAAGAATTAGAGAAATATAATAAAAAATAATTTCGACAAATCAGTGAAGTACGCATTTTTTGACTGAGCAGTAACGTGTCTTCAAAAGCTCCTCGGTTTCCATTTCAAAATGCGCATTAAAGCGAAGGGGAAAAAAAACGAATGTACAGACATAATGCTGAAATATGTTGTAAACCTGCAGCCGTGGTGTCTTAATGGTGTGTGAATGGTTCAGTTTTAATCATTTCAACACTAGACAGCCTCTCAATTACAAGTGATGCGGACAGCAGAAACAAAGGCAAACCCTTTCAACTTTTATCAAGAGTTGATAAGCAGCTTTTATGTTGCTCTCGTGGACTTCCACACATTGTGTCTGTATCTGTCGCTCCCTCCTTCAGACGCTTCAAGTCTTTGAGCCTTTGCAAACGGACATACAAAGCTCTGCTCATAATACAGAGAGCTGAGTGATCACAGGATGTTGTCGCACATTAAACAAGTCCTCCTGTCTGTGGTGGGCTTTTGAAAATAACACTCTGTCATCTGTATCTGACAGCAGAGATGAGCAAGTTCACTAGCAGAGATAGCTGAGATATCTGCTGCTCACTTAGCGTGGAAACACACCACACAGCGGCACTACAGAGTGTGTAGTCTGCTGAGAAGAGAGAGAATGTAATGGGAATCGGCTAAGAACCAACATGACATGACTGCCGGTCTGAGATAAATTGCGCTTTTTTTTTTCGAAATCCAAAAACTTTTCCACGCAGAATGCGGCTGTTACAATTACAGTCTTTTAGCGCTTCGCTCGGAAATCAAATGCATAAATAAAGTGATTTATGCAAATATACAGTACGCTTTCAAAATACAGTTATGAAACCATTTAGATGCGTTATGGAAAGGGCTGTCAAAGAGATACTTTAAAAAAATGTAAACGTGAGAACGACTGAAATATAGCACCACCTGGCATAAGCTAAGACAAAAGAAATTGTGAGCATTGACATGCAGTCAACACTGATGCTGAACGATCGAATATAAGTTTTGGTTCCTCAAAGAACCTGCGGGTGAAGTGTTCAAAAAGGAAACGTTTCATTTTTCGCTTTTATGAAATAATGGCTCCACGAAGAACCTTGAACTTTTCGTTGGACTTTGTTGTGGAAAAAGGTTGCTTAGACAGCCTAATTATTTTAAAAACAAACAAAAATGCTGTGAAACACTGTTTTGCTATCTTTATTTTCAAGAAGGGTATATTCTTTAAAATGTGTGTCCCAAAAATGGTGTAAAAAATGGTCTTTATATGATTAAAATAGTGTTCACACAAAGAAAAAAAAAGACCTGTTTGCCAAAAACAGTTCTTGCATGCATTGCTGTAAAAAATACCGCTTTTTTAATCGAAAGTATTCATCCGCATAAAGTTTTTTGCCATGGATGTTCTCCACAGAACCATACATTCCAGCAGTGTGTTAGTTAAATCTAAAACATAGAATTGTGTGCAAAACCATCCACAATCTGCAAGTCGTCTCCCATCAGCAGCAGGATTATGCACATTAGGCTGATTAATGGCGTCCGCCACCAGATTACTTGATTTGATAAGCAGTACAACCCATCACGAACATAATACATCACAAATTGTTTTGTCAACAATTTATGGTACTATTTATCAAATGACCATCGCCACTCGCTGAGTAATAGTGTCATATCTGACATTATGTCAATAGAGAAGTTGAGCTAAGGGCAGCCGGGCTGCAGTGATTTAGACACACTGTGTGCTGACCTGCGTCTATGTTTAATTCATAGCAGATGAGCAGAAATAGATGGATTACTGTTCCTAGATCTGTGTTAAAGCAGAAATGGGTAGGAGTGGCCAGGCCGGTATGCCAGTCACATACCTGGTCCTGGTATAGAGTTAATATCTGTGAATGTGCTGTTGTGCTAAAAGTGTATGGAAACTTCAAACAAAGAATTTGCAAATGTATTGTTTCCTGTATCATATAAATACCAATCATGAATACCTGTCATGGCTATCATGTTATGTGTGTGTGTGTGTGTGTGTGTGTGTGTGTGTGTGTGTTAAAGAAGTTGAATAAAATTGAATATAACAAAGAAAATGATTTTTTTTCCCACACTAAATTAATTTCAACATGCATGCTATTAATATATTGTGGCTATACCATTGAAACACTATCAGTGAGCATTTTTATGTTTAACTGTAACGTTGTTTTTTTCTTTTAAGAAAATTATTTTAACTGTAATATTTTAATTACAACAAATTCATTATTTGTGGTATTATTACGCCACAAATGCTGCTGGATTGAGCTCAACTAATACTGAACTCTGAATATTCCCTTACAAAGACACCACTGTGCTTGATAAATTTGTGCACATAAATGGTAGAGATGACTTGACTTTTTTCTAGGTCAAATAAATGCTCCTCATATGATAAGACTTGGCATATTGTACCAAAAATCAATAGCAAGTAGTAATAGGAGATATTCAGGCTGTCTGTACTAACATTTTCAAATCAAGGACAGTACTGGGAACTAAAACAGAAAGAAAAAAAAAAGAAAAAACAAACAATTCAGCACCTTATTTATTGCATCAAAACGGTTTTTCGCTACACAGCGCAAAAGGAAAGCAATCTGAAATCCCACCTCTTCACATAATCATTCTAGTCATCATCGTGATGGTCAACAATTTCTGGCTGCTTGTTTTATGATGTTGTCAAAACAGGCCTGCACACCTTCGTAATTTGACAAGCTTTCCGGATAGCGTGCCCTTGGAATGAAGGCCGTGGTCCAAGCCGTCATCAAGGGGATCAATGCTGCTCCTGAGATTGGGCTGCGAGTGGCAAATAAATTCCACAGCAAAAACATCAGTTCCACAGGTATGAAAAGAAAGAGGCGAGCCAGCGCCGGCTGGTATATATGGCTCTCGTCCAAAGCACCACTGGCTCATCTTAAAGGTTACAGTGACTACCCTGTGCACTAGTGTTAACAGAGCTTTCCCTCTCTGGGTTTATGGTCTGTGTAATAATTTTAAGCAAAGTGAAGAGTGTGTTTCCACAGGAGATGTTGGAGGAACAGCTGCGGGCCAGGGAGGAGGACAAGTGGAGAATGATTGATCACTGGGAGCGGAGAGGCTGTGTACCTCTCACCTTCCCCCTGCGAGGCTCCACGTCTGCCCCTGATCCCTTACATCTGCCTGCCCTTAGCAGAGCTGGAGGAGGAGGCCCGGCTGGATCTACTCACATGTCCCTGTACTCTGGAATAGGAGAGACTCTGAAACACGGGCCAAACTGGAATGCCATTGCTTTTTATTTTGCGCGTGAAGAAAATGTCGCTTAAGGCTGGGTTTTTTGTTTTTTTGTCTTTTTTTTTCAATTGTTTGAGGAAAATGTATGTTGGGAGACCTGAAACACCGTAAAAGACACACCTCATTGTCGTAGAAAGCTGATTTTGTACAATGATAACACTGCATTGGAAGGTGTACAGCAAATGGAATTAATGAAACCCTTTTCCGTCTCTTACTTTGTTTCTCACTCAAAATATGTGCATAAAAAAGTGCATAAATGTGCATGCGTACCGATTTTTAATGGGTAATGTTTACTTTCTATTTATTTGAAAATTATTATAGTGTAACATACTGAAAAATTACTCTTTCGTCATTTTGTATTATTATGCCAGTAGGTGGTGACAATTGATCAGAATCGCTTATTCAAAAACGAAACAAGAATCATTGAAATATTCACTTAATTCGTTCAAAATCGTTGCCAGTGAGGCATTGAATAGTTTACTTTGCAGATTTGTTTGACATACTAACAATACCTTTAATGCTAATCCATTCAAGAACGATATAAGATAGTTTGGTTTTGTGCGAGTCATGAATCATTCTTACCCTCAAATGATTCGTTTTCAAAACAATGATTCACGGTTGTTGATCTTGACCGCTCGGTTCTCTTTTGGCTTCGTTAGAAAATGTACTCCGCGGTGGACTGAAACCAGAAAAGTAACTGGCAGTATCCTGTCTAAAATGTATGTTACTCAAAGTTAACGTCTTGTTTATCGCACGGTGGTACAAAAGCAATAATCGCCTAATTATATTTTCAACAAATTGTAGTCTCCTGTCGAATGATAAACCAATATATTAAACGCTAAACCGGTCTCGATTCAATAGAGAAAAAAACACACTAGCGTTTTTATCAAGCTCTGTTCGATGATTTAAGAAATGTTAAAGATCTTTTTTACAACCTGAGGGGCCTATTTCTTTTTAACAGGACATTGTTACTAACCTGTCAAAACGAAGCGATACTTTATAAAAAACATTCATTTGATATTTGATTGAAATACACCATTACGGTTTCATTAGCTCATCGATTTAGCAGTAATCTCATATCAGAGACCATCAAGCAAGTTACATGCAATAACCTGGGGCTAAATGTTAAAATATGATCCAGACTAGCTAATGACCCTATTACAATCGACCCAGGAAGCTGAGAAAGAGATTCTCCAGGTTCCATGGGTGCCTCATGCAGGCTGCCCTCTGCTGTATCATCATCCTCACTATTATAAACCGGCACGTAATTCATCCAACCAACACAACTAATAATGTAGCAAATGAAAAAGGGAAGATGGAAGGGGAAAAGCCCTCCATGTCTCCCATATTTTTCTTTTCTTCTCATTGTCTGCCTCTTTTCTTTCTTCTTCGGCTCGGTGATGTAAGAGGTGAATGTCCACCGCCAATGACCTATTAAATCGGGCCCCATTCCCTCAATTTCTTCGCCAAACAGGCACCAGACCAAAATGTCTGTATAGACGGACGGTCAGAGAGAGACAGCACACGGGCAGACAGACAAATAGCCAGAGAGGAGGGACGAAATGGAACCGGCCAATCAAAAATTATTGCAGCTCCATGAATGTGTCCTGTAAATGTTGGCATGCTAATTGTGCATTTATAACATTTTTTAATGGTTTGTTAATTTACCTCCCACTCTATGATTGCACTTGAAATGAGTTAATGACTGTGGGGGGAGAGTTAACAACATGCCCCGGCAGACACAATATTTCCTTCTTATTTATCAACCTGGCCTGGGAGAGAGACAGAGCGGCTTTGATTGAATGAAGAGGATGCCTGCTGGGTGAAGAAGTTAAGCTATAGGGACATATATAGACCAGAACTGTAAAAATACAATTAATGTTTTAATTTTCTTTTACCCCTAAAAAGTAAGATATTATTACGAAAACTGCATTCTAAACTACACTTAAAAAGACACAGTGTGAAAGTCTATAGTAAAATAACTCAAAACAGACTCACTAACCAGCATTAGAGAAACTACTTTGTATTGCGCAAATTACCAGCTAATAATAATACATTTCTTAATAATAAGGCCAACAGTGTCGTATTATTAAAGGAGCAGATTTTCCAACATTAGCAGGAAGAAGAAACATTCAAGAGTTAAACTACAATCATTTAAAAAAAAAAGTTTTAAAATGTAGCTACATTACTAGGTAAAAGAAACTTGCGTGTGTGTGTGTGTGTGTGTGTGTAATTATACACTTCAATAAATACACTGAAGTAAAATAGACGTACTTTCAAGTTCTACAACAAAGTCAGAAGCATAGTAATTTTAGTGTATGTTTAATTTAATATTTTGATATAAGAAAATGAAGAATCCACAGAGAGCGAATTGTTTATTTGAACTTCTTGATTTTCATGAGCCCCGGTTTATTAAAATGAACCAGATTTCCCAATTCTACATATGAAAGGAAGCACAGTGTAGTGGAGTGCCTTTTATTATTCACTGCACAGCAAAGCTGTGTGTTGAATAAAATATGACCTAAAATACTAACCTTAAAAAGTAGCCTAGGTAACACTACTGAAATGACTACTTTCACTACTTCTAGTTATTTATTGCCCCAGACTGGCCTTCTTAAACATAAAGCATGTCTGACGGTAACATTGACGTATGACCTGCATGCAGTGAATATCGGGAAATGAATAAACAAACACATAAACTAGATAAGAGACTGGTGCTAACATGGTTACTAACGTCTCTGGCACTGTCCGTTCAAGTCATTTCCTCCAATCTTCCTCAGCAACAGGACATGACTTGGCGACATATAGACGAGAGGCTATTGAGTTGCTAGACTACTCGTGCTGTAACCGGGCAATGAGACGGAGAGCAACGCTCAGCGGTTCAGCTGGAATCCTAAACACATTGCAAAGGTATGTTTGTGTTTCTTAGGCTATTAGACGACGCACTTAAAGAACTATCGGGACTCCGAAATGTATCAATAAGGTTGCTGCTTAAACTATCAGTTTACTTAACTTTTTCGATACTGTTAAAATCTTTTCATCGAGGCTGAGATCTGACCTGAAGAGAGGGCGAAATGACTTGGGAGGCACTTTAAGGCAACACATTCGTAACTTACTCCACTGGAACTCCACTCCACCCCTCACTAAACAAGCCACTCTATCAGTAAATGCTAATCTCCTAATTAACAAGCTAATTAGGTAATTATGGCTTTGCAGAAGGATGCCTAAATGAATTATGACAACACAGTCACTGCTTCCTGAGACACCTGTGGGCCCCTTTTTGGCTGTCACTACAAAAAAAAAAAAAAAAAAAAAAAAAGTAAGGTGACAGCTTGTTCAGTTTTCAAAACTTAATTCTCCTGGAAATGATGTGTATGTTATGAGACAGGGGCTATTTGTTTTGAGACTGTCAATTAAACCTGTCAGATAAGAACGATTTTGTGACTAATTAGCACCCCTATATGCATAAATAAGCTATAAATAATTAAGTGTTATTAAATATTGAATAGATAAAAAGAGAGCGCGTGTTGTGCTGGCTTTTTATTCATTTTGAAATAAACTATAAATAATATCTGCATCATTTTTACCTCAATAATATCTACATTATTTAAGATCGGTTTCTCATGTAACTCATTTTTATGGAGCCTTTTCACTAATTCTTGTACATTTCTAAAACTATACCTAGTGTAATATTTAAAATTTCAGAAAAAAACAGTTAACAAATAAGATTTTCTAATATAATGGCTGAGAGAATTTTTTTTTTCTTTTACTACTGGAGCAAAAACACAAAACTTGTTGTAGTTACCCAGTAGTTCACCCCAAAATTATGACTTCCTCCTGAGAACCCTGCAAATGTGCAAAGGGTCTGTTTTACTTTAATGTACTATTACAGGGTATCTGACATGATTGCGACGCAGAATCTGGTGTGCGTTCAATTATGCAAACTTTTCTGTGGTCAACTTTTTTGGCAGGAATAAATGCTAAAACTTTTTTTTTTTGGATAATGTTTTTCTCTCCAAAAGTAAGAGTAACCGCTTGGGGTAAAAAAAAAAAAAAAGCCTGGTGTGCTCATTAGTGAAAATAATCCCGAACGGTGGGCTTCTGTCCAAGAGCAATAATATCAACAGTTACTACCGACAACAGCGAGGTTACAATGGCCATATTTGGGAGAAACTCCGGCTGATATTTTCAAGACGCTCAGTATATAGGCGTACTGCGCTTTAAGTTGGCTGAAGGAAGTGGGCAGTAAGCATCCAATAATAGAAATCGTGTTTATGTCATTATGTAAGCATGGCATCATGACCACAATAAGCTGAAGTGTCTTTTTTTTTCCCCTCCCACCAAAAGATTTGCTGTCATACTTGGGGAAAATGAATTATGTTGACATATGGCTGAAAACAATGGTGGAAAGGCATGCAACGTAAGGCAATGAAGAATCATGCGGTGTTGTGGAGGAGAGGATCTGGAGCTGTTCCTTTGAGCCCTCTATGACAGGTATACAGAGCCACCTGACAGCACAGTATTTCAGTGATAAATGCAGTGGGTCTGGGACTTCCATTCACTAAACTCAGGAGTGTGCTGGGCTGATACTTCAAGGTCAAGTGAATATGAAAGAGCCGAACCACACAGCTTGCTAAAAAGAACGAGGGAGAGGAGCGCCCCTTGTCTGCTTCCTAACTTCGACGACTTCTAAATGTTATGTCGCTTAAACTCGCGCGACGTGCTTATAAACACAGATGTTGCGTCGCGGCGTCGTTTCGCCATTTTTAAACAAAATCGTAATCCGTCAGCCGCACGTGCTACGTTTGGTCTAGTTCATTTACACACCGATAATAAAAATGACAAGGACTATATAAATGAAGGCGAAACTCACGCCACACATGCGCTCAGTCGCAGCCAAAACAATTGAATTACAGGGCTTGTGGCATGTTGTCTTACTCTGTGATATGTGTGAAATGGTTAATTAAAGGTGAGCTCATTATTCTTGCTCAGGATCCAGTAACTGTGTTAACATGATCCATGACTAATATATCACCCACTTATTGCACCCGAAGAATTTAATCAATTGCTCTGAACACCAATTCATACACAAGAGTTGAAGTAAATATGCCACTATAAATTCTACTGTTTGATCTGTATTGTTCGGCGAGGATTGATGTGTAAATCAAAAGCCGACGTTAGTGTATTAAATATGGTGCTTATATCCACCTATTAAAGGACAGCATCATGTCGTAGTGTATTTAGGACCATATAGCCGATATGGTCAGTTACTAAATATCACATTAAACGAAGATGCATGTCAGATATTTCTGTATTTATCTGTTCAAAACGTAATCCGCCAATAAAATTCTAAATATACTAAGCATAAGCTAAAAACGCATAAGCGTGTGTTTTGGGGACCTGTAGGTCTATGCGATGTCTCCAGTGAGATAACAATGTCTGCGTTGCATTCCTCAAGTTTTTTTTTTGCAAAGTCCACAGGTAGTTTGAGAAAAGATTTAAAACACTTGCCACCTGGAACAGATTTTTAACATAGATGAAAGACTTGTGCGGATGTCATATATCAAAGCGAACAGTAGAAACTGCTGAATCGGACCGATTCGGTCACTTAACGTTTATTAGAATAATCACAAAAACAAAGAGCAGGCGTAAAATTTTTTTTTTTGTTTTAACTTCTTATTTAACAGGTGAAAATGTTCTCGATCCGCGTTTATTGATTACTCTACATCGTCAAAACCATGTTTACAAATAACTCTCTGTGATCAAAATAAATGCTAGAAATTGAACATCACGACGCTCTCAAGCTCCAGGCGTGCTGACAGATCCTTCAGTGCTTTTCGCATTGTTTATCCTCAACCGGTTTATCCCAGAGGAAGTTTTGATTTTCTGCATATCTGATTATTCGCTCTTTAATTAGCCTGTGTTAATTTCCCGTGTTGAGTGTGTCAGTGATGGAGGCAGTCCACAGAGCCTTCAGTCGGTTCATGCACTATGGAACGGGACTTTCTGGTGCCAGCTTTATGCAAATTCTCAGCGTAGCATCACATGTTGGTGCCTTCGGAAGGGTGTCTGATTGACTTTCTTACTGTGCAAAAATTAACAGCTCTGTTTCCTCAGTATGTGTCTCTGATTCTTGGTAATTAGTCCCATCACATCAGTGGCTGTCATGTCACAAGTGCAACCCTGCCGAAATGCATTACCTCAGTTATGGCACCAGAGGATTTCATGAATATTAACCTGCAGGTACACGCCGTCTCGGTCAAAGTGCAGCTTTTTTTCTTTTCACTAAAAAAAGAAAATCGGTTCATCTGTGCCAACTGATAAATATCGCTTTACGTAGATGAAATGAAAAAGTAAATAACTGTACCCGTCAATGCAGTGTGTAAGCAATAGAAAATGAAAAAAGCTGAAGTTTCACTTTTTTTTAATAGAATGAACCAGGCCATAGCGCTTTTAGTAAAACATAGCCTACACGTAATCAAACAATAAAAATATGTACGGAGGAGTTAGCACGCATGTTTCCGTTGTAATGGTTTGGTCAGTGATGAGCTCTTGTTTACCTCAGCGCAAGAACAAAATCCAACAAAAACGGGTGTGTGGCTTTAACAAAAGACGCGTTTTTAATCGCAACAACGCCAGCCTACGTGAAATGTGTTGATTTGGAATCGGAAATACAGTGGTTTGGCGGGAAAACCACAGTGGGTTTAGCAAAGCGTATGTAAGAAGCGAGGCAACCGGAGGAAGGCGCAGATACGTTTCAGTGTGTCTCTTTGCTTCAAGCCCACCGAGCAGTCTGCTACCATAGCAACTGCCGAGGAGCGCTGCGCAGCGCCGCCTGCTTTTGCAGTAGATGTCACCCTTGGCAACGGCCAATCAGAAGTTGATATCTCTCTGTACAACCGTAGCAAAGGTACTGAGCTCCGAAGGCGGGCGTTCTTGCTCAGCGGGACCCGGCGGTTGGTCCGTGGGGCCGTCGCTCAACAGCGCGCTCTTCGTTGATTGGTCCGCGGCATCTATTTCCAATATTATAAACATGTCCTCTGCTTTCCTGCCCCTGCGAGCACGGCTTGTTGGAGGCGACCGTACTACGGTGTAAGGAAGCGAGGGGGCCCGTGCAATTCATTATTAGTTTGAATCAGACAATATAAAACTCCGACCTTTTGTTTGTTTTATTGGGAATGGTTATAATGTAACGGCATCTCAATGCACTGGCGCTTTTTAAATGAGGCACGCGTAAAGTGGAGACTTAAACGCTGTTGATTTGATGTTCTGGTCTCATCATTATCATCACCAGCAGTATCATTAGTAGCTAACTGGCATTTTGTTTTCGGGGGCTTCGGCGAGAAGTGACAAGAATCTAAGACCCCTCCTCTGCAGGGCGGAGCGTGCATTTTGATGTCGATTTTGTATCTTTTTTTCTTCTCTGACACGTCCGCACTGAGTGAATGGCATTGGCACATTGTCAATCGCTCACTACCGCTGCCATCAAACAACATAAAGCACACACAGCCCGCGCGCTCGACTCATAAATTTCCGCCAGCAGATATTTTTGCGCATCGCTTTATGGCGCGTGATTAATTTTTCGCCAGTTTTTCTATTTTCCCTACTGAAAGTGAGAAAACTTTTTTATACGTTTTTATATTTTTCCTACAATCTTTATAGCTCTGGTCGCCGGTGCTGATGGTTTAATTTATTTCACTCGGCTTCTTTTATTTTCTTATATTTTATTTTTGGGAGAATCTTTTCGGAGGCAATATTTATTTTTATTTTTCCTGCCTGTTGTTCACGCTAAACGCGCTTGTTTTTAATTGCATAATCGTTAATTTTGATTAATTGTTACTTTCCATCAGAGGCATGGGATGTTTTGCTTGCAACTCTTTGTAATACCACGGATTTGTCCAAGTTTTCCAGAAGTGCACAAGGCGAAATTATCCTAAGAAGACCGCGAATAAGAATTCCAGACATCTGCAAAGGACCCCGGCTCTTCAAAGAAAAAAGACAAATTGGCATGAAGATTCGGACAGGATTGAACGGGCAACCGCTGTCACCTGAACGCTGAAGTTTACTTAAATAATAGGCACGAAAAAGCATCGCTAATTTTTCTCCGATGGACATTCATACAGGAGGATCAAAGACGATTTAAACCTTTTTCCATAAAGTGATTCCTGGGACATCAATTCCACTATATTTCACCCAGCGATTTATCGTATTTGCTGCGTTGCTTCGCGGTCAATATTTTGCGCACGATAGCGACCCGTTAACCACCGCACATGAAATAATCAAGTTGTTTTTGCATGTGCATTATCCGACTTTATTTCACCCATCTCAGTGACTGAGCACGAGCGCATCGATTGTGTTGCGGCGGACTATGGACGAGCAAGCCCGGATCATGCAGGCTCTCGGCGGTGTCAGCCTGGCCGGTCACTCGGTGCAGGGAGGCATGGCTCTGCCGCCTCCACATGGACACGACGGAACCGATGGGGATGGAAGAAAACAAGACATCGGTGACATTCTGCATCAGATCATGACCATCACCGACCAAAGCCTGGACGAGGCGCAAGCAAAGTTGGTGCATTTTTATTTTATTGTAAACCTTGATATCGTCTCGTTCGTACTCACGCTTTGCCGTTTTATTTGTAAAATAGCTCGCAGTGCTTGCGTTCACGTGTTACGAGAGATAACTTTATTTTACAGCACCGTGCACTCGTTGAAACTCTTGCCCCGACTCGTATATTTCACTAATGTTAATTCAGCAATGCCTTTATAGTCTCGCTCGCGTCTGAATTCCAGGTGGCAAAGCGGGTTAAAATGAAAATGTCTCAAGTTTGGGCTATCGTAGTCACTTTTCACCGAACTTGTGGCTGATATTTAATAAACCAGCCTCTGAGAATGATAAACAGGTAAAGTAGCCTGCTCAACGCATGTGGGCATCTCATTAAAAGTTTCTATATCACACTTTCCTGCTTCCAAACTTAAGAAGGCCTCTCGATGCTTTTACAGCCCTTAGCGTCTCCAAAACTTTTTTTGTTTGTTTGTTTGCAACAAAACAGAAACGCTGGATACGATTTTTGCCTTGTTTTGAACTTCTGCGATGTGTGTAAAGCCAGTATGCTTTTATCACCTTTTTTCTTTTTAAGGTTAAAATTTAAACCCGAGACTTGATGCCTTATGAAAGTTTTTAATGCGACAGAATTATGAGTTTTAAGTGACTATATATCAATCTCGTCTCTTGCTCCCAAATGGCACAGGAAACATGGGCTCAACTGTCACAGAATGAAGCCAGCCCTCTTCAGTGTCCTCTGCGAGATCAAAGAGAAAACAGGTAAGATAATGCATACCGAACAAAAAGGGCAAAATTACGCACAGACATGTCAAGAAGAGAAAAAAACAACAACAATACAGTGCCACTAATCCGTCAGACACCGCCATCTTTACTGGTGTTTCTTTTTTTTTATTATTTGGTCGTCAGCGGAGCCCAGTTGTACCAGCCAATCCAGCATCCCCATTCTTGTTTCTGAGAATGAACACTAATAATTGGATTTCTGAGAATAAGTGTGAATATGCACGCTTGCCCCCTCTGCGCTGCGTCGCGAGGCTGAGCTGAGCGCCTTCTTCTGGGGCTCGCGCGAGAGAGGCGCCCCGGCGGTTCCCTTGTTTACAGCGCGCTGTTCTCACGCCATCCGTTTAATCTTTCGAGTCCCGCACTCGGCGGGTTTGTTGGGCGATCGCGCGTCCTTTTCGCGTTCGTCGCCGAGGGTGCGTTCGCGCGGGGTTTTGTGTTGTGTGCATCGGGGTTGTTTTGTTTAATTGTACCGCTGCGAGCCCGGCGAGCGGTTTACCCGTGTTCGTGGTTCGGAGCGCGGTCAATTCCTGCGCTCCTCTGCCTAATTATGCGACCAATTTACTGGATAATTATTGGCAGTATCGGCGGTCCTGCGGTTAATTATTGCCCCCATTTTATTATGAAAGGCGCCAGCGCTGTGAAGGTTACATCGTTCTCCGACACGTGCAAAGACGCTTGGCGTTAGTGTCCTTGTTGTTGTGTAAAAGCGAACTTGTTATGATCAGGAATGATCTGTATGCCATATATTATCACTTTGATGCGAGCCTAACTTGTAAAAATATTTAGATCACATTAGTAGACTACACGGTGGCAAATATTTAAATCCTAATAATATTATTATAATGATTTATGCAGTTTATACTCAACATTATATGTTTGATCTGGATTTCTTTGTTAGCAGTTAAATGCACAATGGTCAAAAAGTGCAAGTTGTCACTTTTGCACCACTTAAAAATCAAAGCTGCAATTAAGCTTGATTTAAATAGTTAGTTATCATTATTATAATTTTATTTTACAGCGCATGACTTAACTGACCATGCACTCCACGAAGACCCAAGTGCTAATAATGGCTTGTATAATTTTTACATTGACCTGAATGGCAGGGTTACTTTATTCATCACCACCCCCAATTTAGGGACTTTTTTTTTTATAAATTAATTTTTGTGACGGAGGCACGCACGTTCACGATTTTGCAAAACGTTTACTTTCCTGTGGCTGGTGCGTGACGTCGCTTTGCTGTAATTATAAGTGTGTCGTGGAAATGGAGAAAAACATTTCCGAGTGCACGTGAACGTCTATAGCAAACAGAAATGTCCTCTTTCCACTTTTTGTAAACTCAAGCCCCTCTGAAACAGTCTATCGCGCGCGCACTGTAAACGAAGTCCAATGACAGATACAACATCAATTCAGCACGTGCGTTACAAGGCTATACCGCCTGCCCCAATGACACGGAACATTAGCATATGTCACTGTCTCACAAAAGACGGGTTTTTTTTTTCTTTGAGGGAGAAATCAGCGCCCGTTGAAAGAGAATCAGTTCAGTACGTCCAGTGGCTTAGTGGATGTAATTTAATGTGCAGTTTTTCCTTTATGCTGCGACGGTTAACAAACGCGCGTGATGTGCGCAAAGGCGCGCGCGTTCTGCGATCATGCAGGGCGCAGGTATAAAGAGAGAATGACCACATAACCAGATATGCAGAATCCAGAGACCCTAAGATAAGGGGCATTTACCAGGAATGTTCAGTATGTATTTCTGGATAATGCGGAAGGAGAATAGCAGAGCGAAACCTGTAAGGTGAGCCCAAAAATACAATGGCAAAACGCACTGCATTTGACTGGTAGCTGTGTCTGGTAACTTTTGTCTTTACCTTTTTTAGCATAAGAAAATTAAAACTTATTTAAAGCATGTTGAAACAGGCATGTTTTTCAATGCTATTTTTAAATAAACTTTATCACCTGTATGAATTATTATTTTTTTAAATAGGTTCACAATGATACATTTAATTTTTGAAAATGAAAGAGATGCTCATTTCAAATACAAGAGGTTAAATTTAGTTTTTGAACAAAGATGAACACAGCAATGAAATGGCATTCGGATATGGGTTCGTGTGTTTATCGTGTCTCTGTGTGGTTGTATAGGCAGAATAATGCTTTGCCAGATATGTGGCCTTTGTGTGGCTTATAAGCAGAAGCGACTGGAGGAAGATCATAAAACTTAATGAACTTCTCGGCCGTTGGAGGTCTCGACTGCGGGAGGGCAAGGCCCTGATCCACCGGCCGGTCTGCTCGAGCTGTTCTTTATGCCTGTCCGGTAATGGAGAGAATGAGAAAAAAAGATTCCTAAATGTTGTTGCTGTATCTTGACAGCTTAAAGCGGCTACTGTTGTGTCTCAAGAAAAGATGAACGGTTGCAAGACTTAATTTTTTTTTTTACATTTACATCTTGTGATCTGGTTTGAGGTGTTTTTTTAAATTGTATTTAAATCTATTAAATTTAATATTTACTTAAATTTCAGTACTCGTGTATAACTTGTTTGCTTAGGAGTGAATCTAGTGAATGTAGTTAATATAGTGTGCTCGTGCAGTACTTTTTCCAAAGTCTGTTCTTGTGTTCTAACAATTATCCATTATTTGCTTAAATGTATGCACATCAATAGCATTATTTATGAGGAAATGTTCCTTTTAATGCTACATCGTACACGTATTTTGATTACTTTAAACCCATTTCCAGCTGTTGACTGCGCTTCCATGTGCACCTATCATGTTACGTTTAATACAGCTATGTCCCTTATTACATTATAGCTCTAATTAAATATGCATAAAGAGTAGAGTCCCTAAGTATGCTAATTATTTAAATGAGCTTGTTTACTAGCTCAGTTGCTGTAATCTCGGTTAATCCCTTTGACGCTGCCTGTTTGAATGGTTTCTTTTTCCCCTCGCTTAACGCATCCGGACTAATTTCCTAACAAGCTTCATTCTGCTAATTTGTTTATTAACTCACAAGTGAACACAAGCATGATATTTTCCTGTTCCGTGGCGTGTCCGCTTTTATCGCTATTTGAATATCACATAACATCGCAAAAGCAGATTTGTTTTTTTTAATTGTCAGATGATAGTGTAGCAGTGCCGGGGCTTAAATTTTACCTGCAATAGCTTGCGGTTTTGAGTGATGAGGGAAGCTGTCGCTTTCTTCTTCTTCTTCTTTTTTTTTTTCCACAGGCTCGTTGAAGGACATTGTCTCATCAGAGTGATAAGAGACTTCCTCTGATAAGCGTGCTACTGCTGCTGCTCCTTGTTGTTTTTTAGCCAAACACATCTTATGGAGGCTTTTTCCCTCCTTTACAGCACCGCACACACACACACCTAGAGAACACCTAGCGTCAGAGCAGTATGTACATTTTGCTTATCGTATTCAACAGATGTGTAAGAAACGAGCGCTTGTGGGGTTGTTGCAAGGTTTGGTGCTTTGGAAAAAAAAAAAAGAATGAAAAAAATGAAATGAAAAACTACTGCGTGATCAAGTTTCTGAAAGTTTTGTGTGTGCACATTTAGGCAGCCTCTCACGACTTTGTTGTGTGACTTATAACTGCTGTGGGCAGTGTTATGTTTGTCTTATTTTTTTATTAGACATTAAAGAAAATGACAAAACTTCAGAATTGCATCAATGACTGAAATTTAATAGCTATTATTATTATTATTATTATTATTATTTAAATTGAATCGCCTTCCTCATTTAGCTTAGTGTGTGTTATATTGATATTGTACCGTTTGTGCCATGCAGTCACTGCTAAATGTATCTGTCTTTATACAATAAGAGAAAATGCTAACAACTGCCATTGCTGATATATGAATAAGTTCCAATCGGAGCGATTTCTTGGCCTTGTATTTGTGAATCGAAGCAGAGAACAGAGCTTTGAAAAGATGAAACATTCATTGTTGCTTTTGGATCTGATGCAAAGGGGGCTTAAAGGCGAAAAAGGGTAAATCAAACCTGAAGTGTTTGTACTGTAACTATGTAAACAGTGAGAAGGAAAAGCTGTGTATGTACATCTGTTTGTAGAGCGAGCGTACAGAGATGATGTGTGTGACTGTTCGGGATGCATGAGTGTGTTAAGAGTGTGTACCTTCGCCTCGACTGTGAGAATGTCAAGGATGTGCGCGTTTAGGCCCCCGAAAACGCCTGATCTTAACTTCTTTTTTGCTCGTTGCGACGGTCGTGAATGACAACCGTCGTGTTGACGAGTACAAAAAACGCGCAGAGTTAATTGTCAGATTAACCGCAGATTACCGCGAATTCAAAGTCTTGTCGGCCTGATAGGTTTGAGTTGTTTTGGGATCCCCGGCACTGCGGAGAATCAGCATGAAAAAAATTCTTTCTCTTTTTCAAAGAGTGGCTGGGCTAGATGATGTGAGGGAGAGAAGGGTGGGTGGAGGAGGAGAGGAGAGAGATACATACATGGCGGATAAATGGATAGAAGCGTTTTGCAATGCAAAGCTGTCTGTAGTGTTGGGGAGCTTTCTTGGCACTCCACTAACTGCTACTGGAGGCCCTGAGTAGATTTCCCCATTGCTAATGCCCTAGAAGTATTAATTCACTTTGATATGCTAATTAGAGGGCATTATGCAAGAAATGAGATTAAGTGGCAGCGTGAAGTCATTTGCCTGTCAGTAAATTGAGTGTTTTTAGCAGGAGGGGTTTGTTTTTTTTCTTCCCTTCGACTTTTTCTCGCTTTTGCATTTAAATGAATCAAATGAAGGGAATGTGGCAGAATGCTTGAAAATCATTTTTTTGTTAGCAGATGCTGTTTTTTTTCCTTTTTTGCTTTCTCGGTCTCTCCCCCTCTCCGTTTTTTCCCTTTTTTTCTTCAGGTATCTGTTTTTCGAGGGAAGTTTGTGGTCTTTGTCAGGTGGCTATTTTTTCGCGCTTTTTCCCGTATGACGATGATTTAAAATGCACGTATTTTACGATGTCACCCGCTTCTGCTCCTGCTCCTGCTAGCGTTCGATTTGGAGGCGCAATTAACCGAGCAGTTTATTTTAGTTTAATTTCTGTGGAGCCCAGGATGTGTCTGATCCTGGCTACGGTTACAGCGATGAGAAATCCCAGCAGGAAGGGTGAAAGAAGCCTTAACGTGTTGAGAATAAACTTGTCTGGTTTGTTTCGAAAAGGAATACAGGAGTGCAGCGCCGAATTGAGGAAGACCTCTGCTGGGTTGACTGTGTGCTAATCAGACGGCGTGTGTGTGTGTGTGTGTGTGTGTGTGCGCGCGGGTTGTTTGCTTTCTCCGCCGGTTGAGAGCAGGGGCTGGCGGCAGCAGTGGCAGATGCAGCGGGAGCAGCGAGGGAATAACAAAGGTGAAAGATTACCTCCATATGGCATTTCTGACCAGGAAAGAGAGAAAGAAGGGAGGGGGAGGTTAGGTGCGCTCCGAAGCAACACTCCTTTCTGAAGTGAGGTTTAATCAATACAGAGAGATTACAGAAAACTATTACAGGGCCAAAATCATAGGCTCCTCTTTTCTCTCTCGGTTTCTCTCCTCTTCCCTTGTTTGCTGCCTCATGGCGGCTGCCTGCCTATTGACTTGTTGTTTTTCTGACCTTTGACTCATCAAGTTCAGAAACGGGAGGTCTGGAGGAGAGACTGCAGGAAGCCGGCAGTGTGGCCCCTTGCTGTGCCGCTCTCACGCGCACACACACACACACACACGTACGCTGTTTTTCAGCGTGCGTGTTGTTATTTCAGCATCCGCGCGAGACCCTTCTTTGTGCACTCTGAACCGGCTGAATTAATTTGTAGGCACCGTCGTAATTAACCACATGCAAGGCCGGCTAAAAGCATTACCTTGAAAAAATGGAATGCAAGGATTTCAGAGTAAGCGTTTTTAAACCCTCGGGGACCATTCATTTTGAGGCGCCCCGACAAAGCGTGTAATGAGCCAACTAAATCTACCCTGAAGTTAATTTGACATCTGCTGGAGTTATTGTTATTATTACTTGAATTGTCATTGTTATTTATATATATATATATATATATATATATATATATATATATATATATATATATATATATATAATTTATTTTGCTATTTGTTTTCTGTTTATAAATAATAGGGTGGTAAAATAATCTGAAAGCAATTTTTTTCAGTATCAATTGATTGGATTATTATGAATGTGATGGCTCATTTTAATACTCCGTAATTACATATTATTAATTAATGAGAGAACATACTCATTAATTGTTTGCTAATTACGAAATAACAAAGGAGCACTTAACCATGAAACTATGAAAAATTGACTCGCTCATGATCCATATTTGTGTAGGTGGGAAGCCGCGCGTCTCAGTCTCTTTATGACATCATCACAAACCCAGTCGTTATGCGATCCAAAGTAAATATTAGTGAGCATCACCCTCCTCTCTCGCCTTTAGTTACAATAGCGCAGGCTTTTTTTTTTTTTCCTTCTTCCAAATGCCTGAGTAAATGTATGCAGCCTGCAATAGAAAGCCATTCAGCAGTGGAGACAATTGACTTTGGGCTGCTTTTTGTTCCCGTCTGCCCCAGCGATGCGTCTGCAGTGACAAGATAGTGTAAGGCAGAATGGCTTCTGCCAGCAGGGCGCCTGACTCCTGAATGCCGTGGCCTCTCTCTCTCTCTTTATCTCTCTGTCCTTCTCTCTTCTCTGTTTCTTTCCATTACACGACTTGGTGTTTGAAATCGAGGAAGAGTGACTGCTATCTTCCGTAAAACCCTTTGCTTTCTGATGGTGGAAGGTGGGTATGGAAAAGAAAGAGCAGATGAAGGAATTAACAAAAGAAAGAGCGAGGGTACGGATGGATGTCAGGCTTCCGAGAGGTAAAAAAGAATGCAAAAAAAGGAGAAGAGAAAATCTGTAATCGCAAGCTTTCACGTGCTTGGAGCATTTGTCTTTTTTCGAGGAAACGTTCCCACTCTATGCCTTGTCAGACATGTTCTTACATATATGAGGCTAATCTACTTCTTGCTGCATACGGCAAAAGCTTTGCAACACAAATAATGTGCCTATGCACAAACGCACTTACATTCACATCAGTATGATTTCTCACTGTACTTATCCACCATGGCTTTAATTCTTTATCTGAGGTTTTGCGGAAAAAAAAGATCAGTAGTTTTTTTGTATACTTTTTTTGTTTATGCTTCCTGTAACACATTAGCTATGCAAATAAGCCCTTTATAGTATACAATTTTGGCAGGTTTGTTACAAAAGTCTCGATTGTAGATTTAGCAGTGGCAGAGGTGGTGAAAATGCTGGTGGAATGGCTCCGATTAGTTTTTTTGACAGAGACAGTCGAGAGAGAGATGAAAATAAAACATGTTGCAGGTCAGATTCAAGTCAGTTTTTCCCACATGAGCACCAAGGCTTAGCGTGTCTAGATTTACAGCTAACGTTTAGACTTTTTTTTTTAGTGATTGTGAATCTCAGTCTCCTTTAGTTCAATAAAAGCTACAGCATCTTGATAGAAAGTGTGAATTTAATAAGCCACAGCAGTGTTTCTCTATATGTGGTCTGTGCATTAGGAGAGAGAATATACACCTTCCTGGAATATGTACAGCTGTTAGAGTCTTTTATTTGCTTGTCTTATGCATAAATTTCCTCTCGATTCCTCAACATACACACTTGTCCAACTCCTTCTACTCAGTCTAAGATGAGCTCATGTTTTATTTAATTATCGCTGACTACAGATTACTCCTGTAGCCTGTCTATGAGGAAGTCAGCATGCATTATATATATAAAATAGTTTTATTTTGTGTGTGTGTGTGTGTGTGTATATATATATATATATATATATATATATATATATATATATATATATATATATATATATATATATAAATTCTTGATGCTATGTTTTTTTCTCTTATTGCTTGACCTATACCAGTGTCACTTTATATACATGTACAAGCATATTCCTCAGATGCGGTGACTGGCGTAAACCTCTGATGAATCTCACATCACCTTTGAATTGTCAGCTATCCTTTGCCGTTTAACTAAATTGTGCTCTGTATTGAAACATTAAATTTTCATTTAAAAAAAGTAAATGTTCCCACCCGGCGCTGCTGTTTTAATATTTTACATCCCCCCCTCGCCCTGTCATCTGTATATGAAATAAGTGCAATTTGTGATGCGTTGTCATCAATAATTTTGTCACCAGGCGTAAAAGCTGCGAAACACCCATCCACCCAGCAGTGTTTGTGTCGCATACGGAGCAAACTGTGATGCGATGAGCAATGCGAACGTTGGCCAAACGTTCTGGATATGATATTTGTGTAACTCAATTCATATAGCGCTGTCTAACACTGGTCCCATTTGTTATTGACACAAGGTTCATGGGCTGTTATGTGCAGTTTTATATAGATATTTTCAATATTGCAAGCAGTGGTACTGCATCCGGTAATGGAAATAAAACCTTTTTTTTCTTAAATTATTCTCAGTGTTGTGTTACATTGATTTATGTTCAACACGGCACTAAAATAAAGCCAGGGCTTTCAACCAGGAACCTCCTGGGGGCTCATGAAGGTACTGTAGGGGATCCTTAGACTTACATAGAATATTTTGTACATATATCTCAAAATGTGTTTCTTAAAATGCATGCAAAATCTTTCATCATCTGATTTACATTTATGTTCTATGTTGGACAACACATTTTACTTAGCAATGAATCAAAGGCATTGAAAAAGAAGCAAAGATAGTTTCATTTGTATTGATTGGCAGAGAGTCTAGTTGTGTGGTCCCCCTGTCAAAAAAGGCTGACAGTTCTTGAAATTAAGGAAATATTACCAGGAGCCCTAGAAGGTCACTTTTAGGAACCACCTGGAGAACGTAAACTACAGTTGTGCAGTACTTGCAATTATTCCTCCTCCACTACTCCTTGTACTCTGGCATGATTATTAATTTTGCAGGTGATTACACAATCCGAGCGCATTACTCAATTCCGTCTCAAAATCTTTATAGTGTCCCACCGAGCTAATGTCCAAGTGCTTGCAGAGGCTTTCTTGGGTCACCGCTCTGGTTGCAGGACCCCACTCCGAACAGCTATCCAGCAGAACCTGCATCACTGTCAGAATGCTTATTAGCACAAAAAGGGTCAGGTGGGGAGGAGGGGAGGAGAGTGGTCCTCTCATTGTAAATGACATCGCTATTTATAGATCTCCATTTCATTAGCCTCCTCTGTTTCAGTGGTGAGATTTCCTCAAGGGCAGAAGATGCAAGTCCATATACTTCCTCATGTACTGTCCTCATGTGTGTAATATGCAGTGTTTGTCGATGCACACTTGTTTTTCTAGGGCAGAACTACTGCATAGCCATGTCTATTTTTCTTTTTATATTTCTTTTTTAAATTCAACAGTGCAGTTGAATTTAATCAGTGGAGTTATGTTAACGATATTTATTTAATTACATTTGTAATTTTATTTTAATTCAATCTGACGGTAGTTATTATTACATGCATATTTTTAGTGAAAGTTCGAATTTTTGGGTATTTATACAAATTTACTAAGTTCACTCCTTTGCAATATTTGACATTATAAGGATGTTTTTAAAAGCAGTTTACATGTGGAATATGTTCAGAATATCTGGCCAATATGCACATAATATTAGGCGCACACCACTCGCTTTTCGAGCTCAGGCCAGTTCGCCCGATGTGTGTGCAGAAATCCAAACGTTTCCTTTAATGGTAAATTAGACTCAAGTATAAGCCTGTGTTTTATTTTTTAGCCTAAAGCAGCATTTCAGGTCTTATTCTCCCCACAGCACTGCTCTATCCTCCCTCTTCCTATTTGCATTCCTCAAATGAAGTCCCTGTGCCATTGTTCCTTCAGCATTTCATACGTTAGAATGATATATTGAAAGCAGAAATGGGAAAAGACTGCAACGCAATGAAATTTTAATCAGCGTCTTCTGCTGCTTTAACAAGGCAAATAATTCTTATTGGCTGCTGTGTTAAGATTTCTAATATTTAATTCATAACAAAGCTGGCGTTATTCTGCCACGGCCTTGACAAGCCTCTCTACGTCTGCATGGAACAGCAGCTGAAAAACCTATAAGCAGATGTAAACGCCCAAAAGCTAGCGGCAGCGCCTCAAGAGTGGTTTCTAAAAATCGACTACTAGGCATTCCTTGGATTTAATCGCTGGAGGGGTTATGTATCGATTGATTTGCACTTATTTATTTAACATCAAGAACCCGGCCTAATGCCATCGCTCACTTTGACCGTGGCGTTTTCGGTTAATGCTCACACGTTTAATGCCCTCTTTTTTTTCCCTAGTTAAACATACACTCCCATGAATAAATGGCTCTCTCGTAGTTGAGAAGAATGTTTTAAAGCTAAACCTCTACTATAACTAAAAAGTTAAATGTTAATGTTTGTTTTCTTTGTGACCATGGCGACATTTAGTCTTGGGTAAAGAAATAAGAAAAAGGTATGAAGGCTATATGCTGTGCATCTCACAGAGAATAAACTGTTGAACTCTGAATGAATGAGTGAGATTTATGCTACGCTGCTTGCTAACGGTGCTGGAGGGAATGCTACTTTACCCAACCCGCTCATCTTTGTACATCCAGTTAAACAATCCGAAGTCTTAAATAAATGTAACATTGATAACACTTTAAAGTGTCCTCATACACGCAGTACTTGTACTTACTATTATTATAACAATGAATTATCCATATCATCATAAGTAACCCTAACCCTAAACATATAGCAAGTACATGTTGTTCGTTAATATTACTCAGCATTTACAATGTACCTACATAGGCAGCATTTCTACATTGTAAATGAATGCAGTCAATAATCATGCTACTATAATACCTCATTTTAGTTAAATCCAAAGGCAGCATCACATTTGTATCTTTATGTAGATGTCAGTTTCAGTATTATGTGAGCCTAGGAAATAAATAAATATGCATGCATATACATGCACATAAATAGATGCGTGGGAATTGTAAGTCAAATATATGAAGCTTAACGCCGCTGCTTTAATGTTTTTTGAAAGAGATGCCCATCAAGGCTGCATTTACTTGATCAAAATTACAGTAAACTGTATTCGAATGGTTACAATTTCAAATAATTCTAAATACTATTTGAAAATGTAAATTATCCTAGCGACAAAGTCACGGTTGTGTGGTAAGCACGAGAGCACACAACGAGATTCAATGAAAATAAAGGGGTTTAATTCCAAAATGGTAAAATAAAAGATATACAGACAGACAGGTCGAACAGGCAGGCAGGATAAACACAGGTAAAGACATTCGGTAAGGACCTCGACGCTCGGACAAACAGAACTCAAAACACAGGACTTAAATACACAGGGTAATTGACGAGACACAGCTGATGACAATAACATAATTAACACAGAGGGAAGGCAGGGCACAGGGAGCACATGGCACTAAACGAAATATAAACACAGAGTCCGGGAACGTGACATTACCCCCTCCCGGAAGGTGCGCCCTCGCACTCTAAAGGGTAACAAACAAAAACAAACAAAAACCAAAATGACTAAGATTTGGGGATACCGGGTCTTGGGAGGAGGTTGTGGTGGAGGACGGATCCCCAGGAGTGGGCAGGCAGAAGGCAGAAGGGTCCAAGGAGGTGTAGATGGAGGGAGGAGCCAGGGAGGAGACAGGAGGAGTCAGGAGCAGGAGGAGATCCAGAGCCCAGCTATGGTGGTCCAAGGTGGAGCCGACGGAGGGAGGAGCCATGGAGGAGGAGCAGCCATCGACTCCATGGGAAGGCCTGACACGGACGGCGGAGCAGGTGGAGGAGGAGCCTGAGGTGGAGACGGAGAGCCGAAGAGCCAGGGTGACGTCGAGGCGCTGGAGGTCCAAGGCGACGCCGCAGGCTTCGGCGACTGACACGGAGACGGGGGACGGGAAGGACGCGGCGGAGCCAGAGCGACTGAGGACTGAGGTGAAGCCGGAGGGAAGGAGGAGCCTGACAGAGCCGGTGGGATGGAGGACGAGGCGGCCGGGAGAGAGGAATCCTGAGGCGACGGATGGTCGACGACAGACCAAGGCGGAGCCGGAGGGACGATGGAGCCTGGTGGAGCTGGTGGACTGACGGACCACGGTGTAGAGGAGGGAGCTAGGAGCCCAGGGGAGCCGACGGGTCCACGAGCCGAGGAGGAGTCTGGGGTCTCGGAGGCAGGACGGTGAGGCGCGAGGGATCCTCCAACCTCGATGGCGATGGAGACCGGCAGACCCGTGGCGAGCTCCAGATGGTTTGTTGAGGATGAGCGCAGGGGCTGCTGGGATCCATCGACGTGGTGTGGCATGGGGTGGGAGGGTGGGAAAACTTGAGGCGGCACTGGAGGGGAGCGCACGCGGCGCCGGGCACTGAACGGGACGGAGTGCACGTGGCGCCGGCACTGAACGGGACGGAGCGCACGTGGCGCGGGCACTGAACGGACGGAGCGCACGCGGCGCGGGCACTGAACGGGACGGAGCGCACGTGGGCGCGGGCACTGAACGGGACGAGCGCACGCGGCGCTGGCACTGAACGGGACGGAGCGCACGTGGCGCGGGCACTGAACGGGACGGCGCGCACGCGGCGCGGGCACTGAACGGGACGGAGCGCACGGGCGCGGGCACTGGAACGGGACGGAGCGCACGCGGCGCGGGTACACTGAACGGGACGGAGCGCACGGGCGCGGGCACAGGAACGGGACAGAACGCACGCGGCGCGGGTACAGAACGAAGCGGACAGAACGACGTGGCGCCGGGGGCACAGGAACGGGACGGCTGGGCGGAACCAGCGAAGCTAACGGGACGGCTGGGCGGAACCAGCGAAGTTAACGGGAAGGCTGGGCGGAACCAGCGAGCTAACGGGACGGCTGGGCGGAACCAGCGGGCTAATCGGACGGCTGGGCGGAACCAGCGGTTAACGGGACGGGCATGGAACCAGCGGGCTAACGGGACGGCTGGGCGGAACCAGCGGGCTTTCTGGGTAGCTGAACGGGAACAGGAACTCAGGATACAGGGGAGGTGCCCAGTCTAAGTCCAAGTCCAAGTCTACATCATCCAGCTCCCTTTGCAGATCCAGCAGCCCCAGGTGGATGATCAGCTCATCCTCAGCCGATGTGTAGTGGGCGGAGCTCCACTCCGCGCTCTCCTCAGTCGCCTGTCTCCACCGCGGAGCTCCGCCAGCTGGCTCGCCGCGCACCTGGTCTGACGTGCACGGCTCGGGTCCTGCGCGCCCACGGCTCTGTCGCCTCTGTGACGATGGGTCCGCGGTCACGCCGACCGCCTCCTCGTCAGCAGTGGCTCAGGCTGGGGCTCGACCATGCGTGAAGGGATGAGTTGGGCTCTCGATCTGGAGGGGGCTGGTGTCGTTGTCCTCAGGCGCAACCATCATGGTTGATTTGCAGGACACCAGCACCCACTCACGCGTATGCGGCGAGGCTCTCTCGAGGACCGCTCTCCGATCAGCTGCGCTTGGCTGGAGGTGTTAAGTCCATGGAAATAGAGTTCGAGCAGAGAGCAGTCCGGGTAGCGAGAGTCGTTGGCCAGTTCGAGGAATAGTTCTGTATAGTCCTCGAGAGAGCAATCCTCTGCTCCAGCAGGCGGATGAGGAAGTTTGGGTCTTAAACTGGGCAAACATGGCAAACAAAAACAAAAAAAAATAAGGGGGAAAATACGCCATTATTTACTTCTTTTGGTGGTCCGAGCGTTCTGTCACGTTTGTGTGGTAAGCACTAGAGCACACAACGAGATTCAATGAAAATAAAGGGGTTTAATTCCAAAAATGGTAAAATAAAAAGATATACAGACAGACAGGCCGAACAGGCAGGCAGGATAAACACAGGTAAAGACATTCGGGTAAGGACCTCGACGCCGGACCAACAGAACTCAAAAACACAGGACTTAAATACACAGGGTAATTGATTTAGACACAGCTGATGACAATAACATAATTAATACAGAGGGAAGGCAGGGCACAGGAGCACATGGCACGAAACTAAAACATAAACACAGAGTCCGGGGGACGTGACAGACGGCAAAGCTAAATTTTTAGAAACCATTGTTCTTATCAGTCATGTCGCATAATGTTCTTGTGGAAACTAAAATAAATAAACATTTTTTATTTATTTCTTGTGGAAATAAACATTTATATGTATTTTTATTACAGTAATACATTAGTTAAGCAACATGCCGATTTCAAAGTTGAGATCAACTGGCAGTTGAGAGAACACTATTTATGTTCCTCGCAGATTTTTCCGCTCTATGCAGAGCCGTTCCAAATCAGTCACTTGTGATGTTCCATGATAGTTTCAGAAGGCAGCTGCCCGTGTAGGCAGTAGGTAGCAAGGCAGCTCTCTAGGTTTTGGAACAGAGCTTGTCTCTTCACCCTAAGCCCTTGAAGTTCATTTTTGTAAGCTGAAGCAACGGAAAGATGGCGCAGGGCCAGCCAGAGCAGGTGCTGTCCTGCATGTTTCAGTGAGAGGGGGCAGATCCTGTTCTGGGCTCATGGTGAAATGGTTTAATTGGTGTCAGAGCCCTGGGATAGTCTCTCTCTTTCTTTCTTCTCTCTCTGGTTATCTCTCTCTCTTTCCCTTTCCCCTGTGCTCTCTGAAAAGCTGACTCTCTCTCCTCTCCTCTCCTCTCTTCTCCTCCTCCTCTCTCTCCCTCTCCTCCTCCTCCCTCCTCCTCCTCCCTCTCCTCTCCTCTCCCTCTCTCTCCTCTCCTCGGTCACTGTGTGCTGTTTGAATGAGAAGTGAGCAGCACCACAACAATGCTTGCTTGATGTTTGGGATGACAGAAATGAATACGCACTCAGCTCCTGGGAAAGTGGTGATTAATGGCAGCGAGTAGGGGAACACTGTCCCTTTCCTTCTGCTACACTTTGATGGGGATTGAAAGCAAGCAGAAGAAAAAGAGCAGGTTTTTATTCCCTCACAATGCAGAGGTCATCCTCGTAGCACATTATTTCTATTTCCTGCTGCTCGCTCCATTTTTTGTCCTGTTCACTTCCCATCCTCTGTGTTGTGTGTTATTGTTCGATTGGAGGTCCTCATGGAGGTCTTTTTCTGTGATATTGTCCCAACGAGAGCGCTGCTGCAGTATAGTGGCTGATTGATATGGTGTTTTCAATTTACTTATACTGCTCCAGAGGTTTTGGGGTCAGACAGATTTTTTAAATGCTTTTGAGTCTCTTAATGCACATCAGGTGTGCAAAATAAAGTGGATAAATAGTAATATTAGCAAATATTTTTTGCCAATTAAATTATTTATTTGACTATAATAAATGAAATAAGTAACTACCCAAGTAACTTATTTGAATATATTTTAAAATGTAATTTATTTATGGGATGGAAAATCTGAATTTCCTTCAGTGGCACATGATTCTTTCAAAAATAATTCTGATAGGAGATTTGCTGATCAAGAAACATTTATTCTTCTTATTATTAGCATTGTTGAAAATAGCTGTGCTTCTAATATTTATATGGAAACTGCGACTGTGTTTTTTTTTGTTTTTTGTATCTTTTGGCACATAGGAAGTTCAAAAGATATAGTTTATTTGAAATGGCAGTAAACAATAAAAATGTGACTGATCATAAAATATTTGAACAGTAGTAGTATGTATATGAAATGGATAATAGTTTTCTAGTAGGGCACAATCTAAAGGGACTGTTCTGATAGAGTTCCAAATTATAGGGAAAGATAATAAATATAAAAAGCGATAAACCCTTTGAATTGTGTAAAAAATTGATAACAGCTTTTAAAAAGGAGGAGAAAATGATTTGTGTATACTACGTTGTTGTTGACATCAAAGGTCGTGTGTAAAGTCAAACTTTATTGTATTTTTGCAGTGAATTTATATATCACTTAAGTAGATACCAACAGGAACGGGTTATATGACATGCCTCGAATTCAAAAAATATGAGAAGAAAAAGAATCGCTGATGAGTCAAAATGAGTTCGCAATGAGCTAATGCAATGAAAAACAGCAAAACAATTTCCACCACAGATACTTACATGCATGTATATTTTTTGTTCAATTAGAAATATTTTAAGGGGGTAAACTTTTCAATTTGCTTGTCGGAAAACTACATTTTAAAGCCCAGTAGAATGATTCATATATATAGAAGCTACAATTCAAAGACTTTGACAAGATCTGATTTTGTGCTCACCAAGTATTCATGCCTTTATATCAGTTAAGATAGTGAGGTTAATTACTGTCACACAGTTTTTCTTCCTTCACTATGTTCTTTCTCTCTGAAGTGGTAGGTCCCAGGACATCGCCTCAGTTACTTGTTAATTCATTTAATCAGGATCTTGCACTCTGCTCTTCTCCTGGCTGGTGCAGTAATCTTATTTAGAGCGAGACGCAGAGGAAAACCACATGTCCGCGACCTGAGACTTCTCATCCCTGTCAATATACACACCGCCCGCTCAGCACAGCAGGGTTCTGACACAAGCTGATCCATCCTTCCCGGTGCTGTAAATATGTACACTCACATGTATTCTCATGCATTACCTGCTTGGCTGGAGCCATCAGACGCATGAAAAAGTTCCACTCGCAAGACCTTTGTATCCTGCCTTTGATTTAGAGCTCAAATTTCAAATCTTTTGATCATGAAACCTACAGTGCACGGTTTCATTTCGCATCAAAGTTGAAATAGGTGAACCAATTCGATGACATGCTGCGGTCGCTGATATCATTATCTGTTGTGTCCTACTAGAGACGGTATGCATTTTTAATCATGTGTGCCAATGGCGTTCTGTTTCATCCCTTCACGCAACTCTCACGCTTCATAAGAGCAGGAAAACAAGAGGACCAGCGATCGGCCTTTGCTGAAGTCTCGTAGAGCTGCTGAAATGTAAAGTGTGGGTTTAGACACTGGCCACTCTGCTGACAGCTAGATTTTTTTTGCACTACTTTGCCTCTCAAACAAGCTGCAGCTCTGTCAGAATGATTGATAGCGCATTTGTTTTACGCCGTGCACAGTTTGGAGATTTTTCACTCTTTTCTGCCTTACAAGGAGTTGGGAGTTTTTAGAAGTGGAGCAAATGAGTTTAGCAAAAAAAAAAAAAAAAAGCTGTCATAGACAGAATTTTTTAGCTTTCGCAGTAACTACATGTCACATTTTGGGTCATAATGATCAGGTGAAATAGTTCACTCTTGACATACTTTTTTATGCTGTTGGAGAAAGAGAGAAGAAATGAACTTCTTTTTATCATATAGCACTAAACAACTCTATTTAATATGATTATATGCTGTAGACTGCTGCATCCTAACCCATGCAAATGAAGATTATACACCGGGTGATTCTTGACTCAAATTAGAGACCCTTTCAATGAGACACGAGGTGGTATAGTAACATTCTTATATAATTTTAGCTTATGTATGGTCTGGTACCTCGCTACTTGCAACCGAGTGTGTAACTCATTTTTTCCTGGAATACGATGAGCGTTGTGCAGCATGTACGCAAGATATGTGTGCATGCTGAGCACGTCGCAGTTTCGCTGGTGCGCAGGGATGCAGTAGTGTAGCAGAGTTAATTTATTTAATGACTGAACCTCCCTGTCTCCTGAGTCCTGATTATTCTCTCTGCCTGATGAGAGCAGAGATAGAGGCAGGAAAAAGAACAACACACACACACACACACACACACACACTCACCCACAATAAGCATTTAAAGTTTGTTTTATTGTAATACAGAATCATTTTTATTGTAAAATGGCAAAAAAATTCCAGAATTCTAATTAAAAAATAATAGAATATTATCAGAACTTTGAGCACAATATTGTATAGTGTGCTTTGAGCTTCTCTCTTCCTGTCTATCCAGGCACCACTGATCAGGCCAGACTGTAGGGGCACACTGCCAACACACAGGGTCTGCAGTAGAATGGAAGCACTGGACCCTTGAGCTCAACCTGAACTTGGAATGAAGTAATGAAAACACAACATGATGGCTCAGAGGATGAGAGAGGAGAGCTAGAGCGAGGAGAGAGTAGGCAAGTCAACGTATAGCATTTCCATAAGCCATCATCAGCAATCCAGCGGAGGGTCGCATAAACTGGAAATTATTTTCCAGGCATTCGTTGTCAAGTGTTATTCAAATAGCGCCAGCCTCATATTTGAATAACAGCTCACATTTTGAATTAATTAATCAGCCGAGATAGTCCAGGGCCTTTTCTCATTAACGGACGGGTCAGGAACACCGAGAAGATATATGCTCTGGTGATGATATACTTGTCTTTAATCGTGATTTATGGAGATTTGCAATCGCACACAATTTGTCAGAGGTTCCGTGAGCATGCTAAAAATAAATAGATAACAAACGGACACAGCATATTTCATTACCTGATCTTTTGATTGATCTGGCAATGCTGGAAAAAATGGTGTTTTTCTTTATGGTTGCAGGAACACGCCACAAATATTTGCAGTTTCCCATGTTCCTTTGTTGTTGCCAGCTTTTTTTTTTTTTCCACTGTTGTTTATTACTAATAGGGGATATTTTACGTAATCTATAATGATATTCTAATTTAATATTATCATTAATATTAAGTTATTAATTTTAAATAAAATGGCAATGTATAATTTATCAAAAATATGCAAAAGTCTAGGCCTAATACTGTTCATTTTAAGTTAACAGTTACACACACACACACACACACACACACGTATAGTAAATAAATAAGTACAATTAAATATAATATTAATAAATGTTAATGCACTAGTGGTTATAAGTTTAAGAGCGATAAAGTCTATAAAGTCCTCTGAAAAGTCTCTTTATGCCTACCAAATACAATAATCAGATAAATACAACTTAAAAGAATTGCTTTCTATTTTATTTAGTTTGAAAATGTAGTTTATTCCAGTGATGGCAAAGCTTTTTTATCAGCCATTACTCTAGTATTCATTGTCACATAAATCATATATCTACAGTGAGTGCTGCTTAATGCTTTTAGGAAACAGATACTTTTTTTCATACTTGTTTTTCACTGTTTTCAGTTTTGTAACAATATAAACATCTTTTCAGTTACTTTTGATGAATTTAATGCATCCTAATTGTCAATGCACATAAAATGTGTAATTTCTTCAAACTGACCCTCCTAAACTTTTGGAGCAGTAGTGCATAACTACATATAAATTCCTCTCCTAGTACGTGTCCTAAAATAGAGATGGAGCGTTCTGTGGGTGCCCAATGTAAATAACATCCCGACAGAGTTGCTGACAGTCCAGTGTTAAGCAAACTGTCACTTTTCTTCTTTGTTTAGTGCCGACAAACAATTCGAGAGACGCTTTCTGATTTAAAACAGGGATGACGATCCGCTGTAGTAGTTTCAGATCTGAAATACAGAACATCACATTTTGTTTATCCATCCATTAATATGTTTTTTTTTTTTTTTCAGTGTTGCGCGCGCGTACGTCGTACAGGTAATGCGCTCAAGTCCAAGCGTGCTTTTGGCAAAGGAGCCGTTCATGATCTAGGATTACTCAGACCTAGTTGAGTCGTGGCTTAGAGACTCGCACGTGCTCGTGTTTTCAGACGAATTAATCATTCCTCCTGCCAGACTCGTGGACTGTCGGGCGGACTTGCTCTGGCGGGCGCGACGTGATACACGCCTGGGCACCGTGTATGTTTAGAAAGAGAAAAGTTCAGCGCCTGGAAAATAAAGGCCTGCTGGTTTATGTCTGGTGTTTGTGGGGTGTTTGCACGCCGCCAGGTGGCAGTGCATGTAGAGCAGGAGTTTACGCTGTAATTGGTGTGTCTGGTGCCGAGCGAGGGTCGCGTGTGGAAGCAAGTTACAGAGTAATAGGAGAGGCGATCTTCTAAATGCCTGAAACAGCTGCTAACTACGCCTGACTGTGTGTTTCAGCATTAACACTGCCCTAACAAGACTCAACCAGCTGCCTGCCAACACAAGCGCTTACACTAGACTCCCAAAGCAGTTTTTTTTTATGTTTACCGCTGTTCAAAGTAAGACGTGAAAATGCGCCTGAGCTTCCTACAGGTAATCGAATTCGGCGCTAATAACATGTTAGCACCTTTTCAGTGAAGTGCAAATACAATTTTCTTTCTTTCTGTTTTCCATTGTGTGTGTGTGTGTTTTTTTTTTTTTTTTTAGGCCGACATACATATATGTAAATAGTAATATATAACACAATTTTCCTAAGATGCATCTGAGATTTAAGCATTAATTATTTAAACTTCTGCAACGTGTCATCACGCTTTATAGGAAACAAATTAGATGTTTCTGCATCGCCATCCCTTTAGGTGTTTTAAGTGTTCATTAAAATGTGGTGAACTGCATCTGTGTGGATGAGAGTGCCAATAGATGCATCAAGTATAATATTTTGTGCATATGTGTGCGTGTGTGTATGCATACATATGGGCAGGGGGTAGATGTGTCATATTGGCGCATGGCTCATATAATGCAGCACCGCCTTGACAAAACATTCAAATAAATTGCTGTCACTAAGTCCAAACGCCTGCTTCTGCGATTTTTATCTGACGGGCAGAGGACTAAAAACGTGCCACCCTGATAGCAGCTAATGCCGGACACCTGTGACAGAGAGAGGAGGAGACGAAAGAGAGAGGGATGATAGAAATCAGGGATATGGCTGATCCGCTACACCACAGCTCTCATCAGTGCTTGATATTAGGAATGGGAAAAAGAGCCATGCGTGGTAGCGAGACGACTGGGAGAGAGGATGTGACATCACGTGTATTTTGCAATCCTGCCTGCTTGTCAACAAGCTGCTGATGTCACTTTGGCACCGCTGGACAACTGCTGTCACGAGAGCAGTTTTTTTTTTTTTTTTTTTTTTTTTTTAGTTTTTATACATTTTACTTGGATTTCAAGATTTCATTTCTATACACTGAAAAAAAGGCAATTTTTTTTTAAGGTAAATGGTTACAAAGCATTTATTTTAGCTACTTTTAAACAGAAACTGAAAGTTAGTTTATTTAAATGTGTAACTAAAATAAATTAATTGCAAGTTTAATTTTTGTTTAGCAAATTTTACTTGTCATTTTTAGAAGCAATTTAATTTAGTGACATTTGTACTTTTAGTTAATAATTAAATTGTTACATTTTAATTACATTTTCAAACATTGATGCAAAGTTCTACATTTATTTTTATATATTTTTTATGGTTTATTTAATTTGTAAGATTGGTGTCATTTTTTGTTCTGTGATTTTTATTTATTATTAAAAAAATATTTCTACTTTTTTGTAACTAAAATGTTTTTTTGTCTGTACATCTCTCATGTTTATTTGTCATACGCCTCACGTGACATCAACATCAGCGCCCCTGTTTTTTGATGTTATGAAGTCTACTAAACACTCATTGCCAAATAGCAATGCTAAAAAGCTGGCTTCTTGATTCAGCCACAGATTATTAAGCTTGAAATCTCTGGCTTAGTCATTTATTGACAACAGAGGAACAGCACAAGGATGTCGCACATTAATGCACGATGGACCTTCCTGTGTCTTCCATTCTCAGCATTGTTATTTTGTCAGATGCCATCTTAATGAGAAATAGAGCCTCATTATGATTTTAAGGGATGAGAGGGGAAAGCTTTTAATTAATGATATGTAAATGGTTCTGAATTGATTATGTTACAATATCAAGAGAGATGGGTAGAAGCTGTGGTGTAATATATTTTAATTAAGAATTAATTAAAAATGATGGTACTTTCAGAAAGCCTCTTACAGAAAATAGTGGAATTTACTCTCTGTCAGAAGTGAATTAGCCTGATTAAATGAATGCCTTGTATTTATAGCGCTGTTATTTTTAAGCCTCACAGGAAGAATTACACATTTTCTCTGATATAATTAGCTCCTTATGTCTTGGTGGTCCACCAATCGCTGGATTGATTGAAGGTCACGTGACTTCTGTATATTCTCATAATCAGCCAGGTTCTCTAATTGACCTTACATTTTATATTTTTCAAACCAAGCCTGATATGCCCTCTCTCTTCACATTTTGATAGAGGCTTTATTGCTTTTATGCTGAACTAATGGGCTTTTTTCTTTTTTTTTTGCAATTTTCTGTTTTCATTAAGACATTATTTAGTATGTTTATTAAGCCGGTTTCACAGTGCACGCAATTTGAGGCTTTACTATCCTTGGGGACGTTTATCTTCAAGTTGTAGGCAAAACCTGACCTAACCACATAAAGTATTGAATCTGACGTGATCAAACACAAAAACTCTCTGACTCGATATAAATGTTAAGATCTTTAATATACATATTCTGTTATATAGTCAGATGTAGTACAGCATAGATGCAGTCTGCATGCATTTTATAATCATATATGAAACACCGAATCTGCAGAAGTTTATCACAGAGAGTGAACTGTGAACATCGGAAGACCCTGATTAACCTTTAGCTGCATAGATCTTCCAGTCCTTTGTTCAGAAAGAGAGACGATGAGAGAAGATGCGCTTCAGGAGGTGTGGGAGGCGGCGAGAGGCCTTTGTTCTGCTGCGTGTAGCACGCGCTTCAGGAAAGACTTCCCCGATCAATGGAAGCGCCGGGCTGGGATGGGAGAATCGAGGGGTGGGGGTCCCTCGTACGGTCGGGTTTGATTGGAGTGCTAAGTTTGGTGTTGAAAGGCAGAGGGGAGCAGCCTGCTGGAATCAAATCCCGCAGGATCAGTTAGAGCCTCACAACAAAAACACCTCCATATCCCACAATAAAAACGGAATGCCTCACATAAGAGATCTCACGGGAACGGCACACACAAACACGGGAAGAGAGAGAGACGCAGATTGCTCTTGATTTTGTGTGAGTTGTGCTGAACAATTGTTGCTAACGTGAGTTTACATATCACACATTATACAGTTGTGAGGTGTATATGAAGGCGGACAGCAAATGTCAGCTTTATTCTTAAATTGGCATATGAATGAAATGTATTTACAGGCACAGAAAAGTATGTGTGTGTGTGTGTTTATATATATATATATATACACACATGTATATGTGTATTTTTGGTCCTGGACAACTTATTTACATTGTTTGCAAGGTGGAAAGCAAATGTCTGCTTTACTCTGAAACTTGTAGTATGAGAAAATAAATAAATAAATAAACTAAAATTTTTCTATATATATATATATATATATATATATAGGTACATTACATCTGTTGTAGTTTTTTACATTTTTTACATTTATTATTCATTATTTAAAACATTTTAAAAAGAAATAAAAATTATATATCTGTTACTTTTTAATGACTATTAATACTTTTATTAATACATTTTTATTTTCGATACTGAAATAAAGTATTTAGTTATTTGAAAATATATTTTGTAATCATTTTAATACATATAAATTACATTTAAATAAGTACAATAGTTTTTTTTCTGTTCGAATGCTGCATTAACAAAACACATAGTGTTGCTCGTGGATTTTGTGTGAGTGTGAGTTTATATCATATGCAAGGATGGAGAGACTTCATGAAGGTGGACAGCCAATGTTAATTTCTTCACTCTCTCTTCTCTCTGGGTCAAATTAGATGTCAACATCAAAAATATTTTAACAGTGGTGCTCAGTAGATTTCCTTTGTATAAATGGCAAGTGTTTGAGAAAGCAGAAATAGAGAGAGGCAGTGATAGGAGTTCAAACAGACAGCAAGGAAAGCAAGAGAAGGACAGAAAGAAGTGAAGGGGGTCAGCATGTAAACGGGGGTATCAGTTCCATTCTCCACAGAGCATCTCTCTCTCCTCTCTCTTGCGGTTCACATCCTCTCTCTCGCCCACCCACCCATGAGACTGGTCGCAGTCTCGCTCCTCTCTTCTCTTCACCTGCAAACCAGTTGCAATACATCACTGTCAGGTCTGCTTTCCCACTCCATCCGCAAGACACGCAGTATGCGCGCGACGGTGGTAATCGGGAGAGTTGAGCGCTCCTGACACACACTCTCGTGGGAGCAGCTGGTGGTGGTGCATATGGAGATGCCAAGTCCCCTCACCACCTCCACTGCTCACACCACTCAAAATATCATTCAAATGGAAGGCTGAGGATTTCATTTTTGTCCACGGCTATCTGAATGCATCAAGAGCGCAGAGGTGTACCGTGAGATCACAGCCACTCGCCCGCCGGACAGAAGCGCCTGATTGGCCACCTTGTTTTGATCCAGCTAAAACACTTAGGTTAGGTTTAAGGTAGCACTCCGCAGATATCCAAAGTCTTGCAGTGACACTGCAACCAAAAAAAAAAAAATCGGACACTAAATTTCACACTATATCTCAGACAATGTTAGGAATTCATTTGGGAATACCTTTATTTTAAAATTTCATGACTGTATAAATAGAAAACTTACGGGTTAATGTTCTTATTTGCATATTTGCAGAGTCAGATGTACAGAGCACAAGAATATTTAATGAGGAAGGCAAGCAACTGTTCAGTGTATAATTGGTTCTTTGTAAAATAATAGTTTAAAAGGAATAGTTTATCCAAAATGAAAATTTGCTGAAATTGTACTTAGCCTAGGTCATAATAAAGATATAGATGAGTTTGTTTCTTCATCAGAACAGATTTGGAGAAATGCACTGCATTATTTCATTTGGTTAGGAATGGGTGTCGTCAGAATAAGACTCCAACAGCTGATACAAGCATACAACTCTTTCACTCACCTCTATTGGCTGCCAACTCTGTATAAATGCCAATATATCATATATGATAGTAGTTGTAGTAACTTAGTAGTAATAAATTATTTTATTAATATTTTTATTTCTTAAAATCGCATTTACTGTAAATAAATTCATTTTAATCAATGGTTCAAAACCAAAAAAAGGCAGCTAAAGGGACTTAGAAAAAGATTTTTATCACAACAAAAAAAAATCTCCTTTTTATATTTGAGTATTTACTAGAAAACTGGATGTACTTACTTTTTTCTCCCGAGAGGCTATTAAAAATCTAGAACCCTGATTTCTTGAAACCAGCAAAGCAAACCAGTCAGAACAGAGCGGATCTTATTGGTTTGAGTAAGCTCTGTCACGCTTGTGTGCAGTATGAATCAGATCTGTCTGTCAATACTGCAGGTAGCTGAGAGGTTTATTAAGGAGACGTTAAAGAGGTTAGCGAGCATGCTATGAAATTCAATACAGTGAGTTTCAACCTGACGCATTCCTGCTTCTGATGACGGTGCATATGACATTTCTAACTGTGAAGGGAAAACAGTCTCGCTTTTAAGTTGATTCATTAAACTTCCCACATGAGTCTGTGGTCAGTGGCCATAAGGCTCAACAGGGGTGCAGGACATGGAACAGGGCCGGTGTGTGTGCGTGTGTGTGTGTGTGTGTGTCATGAATGGGGCAGAATTACTGCGGAGTGTGGAAAGCAGACTGTAATGGGGTCATTTGGAAGGTAATTGGCAAGGGTTAATGTACTATGGAGAGAGATGTGAGGTGATATTGATGAAATTTAGCCTCGAGCAATGTGTTTAAATGAAAAAAGGCAGCCATGAGCTGAACGCAAGAGTTGAATCAGGATGGGAAGTGTGGCGTGAGGAGCTGGAGGTGGGACGCTTGAGGGGCCACAGTGAGAATAATAAAACTATAGGCATGCATAATGGACATAAGGCCCTCGCCTCTCTTTTTCAGCCTCCCTCCTCATAGAACATTTTTAAACAAGAGTCCTCTGTGTCTCCAGCGGCTGCTTGAGGAAGTGTTATTTTACTGAGGGCCGTCTCGGACAAAGCGCTTCCATTGTGCTCCGTGCAAATTTATGAAATCATTTCCTGTATCATCAAGGAAAACACCAACATGAGAGTATGACAACATGAAATGTCACTTTGAAGGACTGCTTTGAAACTGAGCACCAAGGTCTCCTATGATATCAATACCTCAGCATATGTTTAACATTACGGCCCGGATAAACAGCGCAATGGCCCGGTCTTGTCCTGAGTTAAGTGGTTCAAAACAGCCGCAATGACACAGAGAAGAGGCCTGAGAGGACTGGATCTTTATGCTTGTTACATTAGCTAGTTCATTAGCGCGACTGTCGTGGGGTAACTCCTGTTTTGGAGGAAACTTAAGCGGTTCTGGAAAGTTTCTTTGCCAAGGATCTTAAGGAAGAGTTTCACGCTGCAAAAAAAAACTGGATTGCTAAAAATATCTAAACATCCTTAAGAAAATTTATTAATTTTTAAGTGTATAAAAATTGTGTAAAATTAGATTTTTCCTATTCAAACTGAGTATAATAAAATAGAGCATTTTGTAATATATAGCATCTTGAAATATAATTAGTATAACTGATTGTTTTATTAAAACATATATTAACACAATTGCATTGTTTATAGTTTTCTTATACATTTTAATGCATATTTATGTTCTTGTTTTAAGAATAAAGTAATGCATTAAAAATGTAATATTAGTTTAATTTGATTTATTTGTGTTTAATATCTACATAATATACATTTTTCTTAAAAAAGCATATTCTATTATTAGTATTTTTATCTTGTTTAAGATAGTTTAAAACTTAATTTAACACTTTATTTACTTATCATAGTTTAAATACATTTAGTTCATATCATGTTCAGATGTTTTAATATTTAAAAAAATAAAAATAAATATATATATATATATATATATATATATATATATATATATATATATATATATATTTAGAATATGTTATATTTTTCTCTTGTTGTAAGTGTAAATCTAAATATTCAGCTTCTAAACAAAATATTTGTCTTGTTTTAAGGTTTAAGTATTTAATTGAGAAACAAAAACAAAAATACTGATTTGGATTTTTTTTTTTGCAATACATTTATATGACATATTTGATCTTCTGCAGCTATGCTGCTCAGCTTAAACTTGATCAAAGCCAAACTTCCTACAAGGTCATTCATGTGAATTCCTCAGAGGTGTTAGTGTAGCTGGAGCGCAGGGCAAGAGAAGTGTGTGTGTGTGTGTGGTGGAAGAGAAAGAGCACACAGTTGGAGTGCCCAAAGTTGGATCACTGACATCAGCCATTGCATTATCACTGGGTCCTGGCTTCCAGTAGCGTGAATCTCTGATCATGTTTAACGCTGCAGCCGACAGCAGTCATGACTGAAGATTCCTAGAGTGAGGATGTTTTTCATCTTTTTTTCTTGAGTTCACCTTGTGAATTACTCCTGCACGTGCAAACCTCTCTCTCTCTCTCTCTCTCTCTCTGTCTTTCACACACACACACCCACACGCCACACTCACACAAACTAAACTGTGCCCTCCCACTCCTCCTGGGCTGAGGAGCCATGGCAGGAGCTGCCACTTCCAGCTGAAGCAGATTTTCCCAGGCTCCTACAGGGCTATTTGAGCATGATTCTCATTGGCCCTTAACTCATTATCAATGTTCCAAATCATTTACAGAGAATCTATTGAGCTTTTATACTGTAAATAACCTCACTTCTGCCACATGGCCTTCCTCTCTACTCTCTCTCTCTCTCCATTTATATGAAAGTCAAAGTTACTAAAGCAGCTTCTCCCGACTCCACTTCTCCATTTTCATCTGACGCTATCATACAAAATCAAAAGTCAAACATTTGATTTGATTTAAAGTGCTCAAACCAAACAATTTCTGTGATTCCAATCAATGGCGGATTTGAGTTTGATGTACTACAATCACTTCTCTTTGAAAGAGATTTACTCTCACAGACTTAAAAATGAAGTGCCAAGAACATGCTTGGGTGGTTATTTGCAGCACTTTAGGTTCAGTAGAAGCCCTTGTTTTATGAAGAACTCATTTTCACTGCACGTAGGTCTTGGAGCTGACATATGGTTAATGTTACATTCACAAGAACTTTTATATAGTTTCTGGGAAGACTCCATTTATACAGTTTGAAAACACGTGTTTTCTAAATCTAACATTTAGTAGATTTTATGTTGTTACTTTATTGAAGTCAAATAAATTATTCTAATATTATATAGGAAATATTTACTCTAAATTGACATGGTATATTTTTCCAATACTAATTTTAGATGTTATTTTATTGTTATTATGTTTTATTTTAGATTTTTTTCAAGGTTGCTTAATAACTAAAATTGGTATCCGGCTATAAGACCCTTTTGGTCACTACAGAGCTAAAATAACTCAGTAGCTGTCCAAGTGAAAATGCATACAATATAATAACTAACTTTGCATGTTTTCTCCCATTTAGGCCACTGTGGTGATCTAGCTAGTGTTCCTCAAACGTGTAAAGCAGGCTCTCCCAGTCTGGGAGTGAGTCTAGAGATTTACCTGTGTGTCAGGCCATGTCAGTTTATAGCAGACATCTTCCCCTGTCTTTAGGGGATAGCCACCTCCTCTTTATCTCCCCTGCCACAGCAGACATTGGTTGAGAGATGAGGAGATTAAAGCTGCCCTCTCTTTTTGTGTAACACTGTGTCTGCATTCATGAGACGGTGATTGAGAGAGGTGAACGAGTGCTAGGAGCAGCTCTGCTTGTGGATGATATGAAGGGAATTATACTCTTCCCTGTCTCCTTTCTGTGTGTGTATGGTTTGTTTTCCATCACACAGTGTTTTGTCAGTATATATATATATATGTGTGTGTGTGTGTGTGTGTGTGTATGTATAGTAGCATAAGAAGATGTTACTGTTGAATGTGAAAACTACATTACATTAAGAGCACAGCCCCAGCATTCATGCGTCATGTCACTAGAAAACACTATCAGAAAAAGAGAGAGTGAGAAAGAGAGAGGCAAGTGTAGTTGAAGGGAGAAAAATCAATGGCGCACCTTTTCTTTTTTTGCCTTCTCCAATCCGTGAATTGAAATGGAAAATCAAATGAACGCGAGCAGATAATTGTTTTATCAATATTCCCCGGCTGCCCTACAAGGGTCAGCGCGTAATGATCACGCAGGCAGGGATAAGGACGGCGACGAAATGCAAATTGAACAGCTAGGAGGTAATAAATCAGTCCTGACAAATCCAGAGTGACCAGCACGCACTTGAGCGACTGCATATCCTCTCTCTCAGAGGCAGAGTGTGCAGAATGAAGAATATTCATCTCATTACCCACCTCTCTTAATGTCCTCACTGGGGATATTAGTCAAGAAATTTTCAGGGAAACGTGAAGGTCAGGGTTTGGACGGTCATTGATTTTGTTGTTGTTCTACTATAGTATAGTATCCTCACTGTAACAGAGGACAGATGCTGGTGACTTCACGTCAAAAGGGTTTTAAACATTTTCCGCCTCCATTATGTATTTTCAAACCAACACGCCTGACTGACTTCATAAAGTCTCAGAAACTCGCGCTACAAACTGTTGCTGAAAAGCAACATCCTCTAAATCAGACGCCAGTCCTTTCAAATACAAACCATCCTCTAGCCAGACGCTGACAAAAAATATGAAATTGATTTGGTTGACGGGGTGTTAGAAAGCTGATAGTAAGGTTGTCGCTAAGCAACAGGCGCATGCAGCTGCAAGAAAAAAATTCGATTGCAGAGAGGTACGCATGCTGGGGTGGGGTAAGCGAGAGAAGGACTTGGCAAGTGCCCGCCATCCCACGACTGGAAGATCCATCTTCCTGACTGGTGATCAAAAAGGAAAGCTGATGGGCTTTGAATGAAGGAGGGATCCAGAGAAAGCTGACACAATGGCAGATATAGATTCAGCAGCAATGCTTCGTGACATCAGAGCAGACTACTGTCAGTCTGACTTATTGAAGATACATCTAACTAAATGTGCAGAGGCAGTAGAAAGTGATTGAATTCCTTCTGTTGTAGCCGGATTTGTTAGGGCCGCTGATATTGAGAACGCAACGCTTCTCTAGTTTCAGTCTGTATGTGATGTTTATACTGCTGGGACTTTTTCATATGGATTTAGCTTTTTAAAACTATTCAGAAAGGGAAGCTTATGCAAATAAACTCAAATTGTTATTTAGCCCTTGCTGTCCCAAACCTTTTGTCATTTGCTTTCTACAGGTATGGAGAAGGTTAGTAGAATGTGTCCAAGCTGCATTTTCTATGCAATGAAATGATGACTCATCAGTCCAACAGTTTCTCAGAAGAAGCTAATATTTGCCATTAGAGAAGAAATATAGAGTATTAATCATGGCAGACTTCCTTACATAGACTTCTTTTGGGATATATATTTATTTTACCTTTGTAGCTTGAAAGCCTTTGGCCACTATTAATTTGAAATAGAAAATGTTGTGCAAACATTCTCAATCCTGTTTTATGGTACAGAAAAATTTGATAAAGGTTCGGCATGGCATGAGTATTAAAACAGAGTAAGTAAAGCATTATATTGGCAGTTTTGCTATGGCCACACACACCCCCTCCTCTGTGGAGTCCTGCTACTTTGTTGGGATTGCATTTGTAAAGCCCGCGCCATATGCCGCTCTCTTTAGCTGGGATTATGCCACCATTACTGCTGATAAAGGCTGCTTACAGGCTGATGCTGGGTTGGCGCTATAGGGCGATTGGAAACTGGCACTGGTCTCAGTAGAAGTAAGTAGGCTGATGCCAGCTGCTCAGTGCCCTGGCCAGTCTCTAGTTTTGTAACAAGTCTTTCAAAGTAGAATTGCCACATGTTTGGTATATTTATTTTAACTTCCTCGATGGTCAGTGGGTTGTACTGGAAATATGATTCTGCCTAACTGGTAGTGGTTATTGTGGGGATGTATCTGAGTTGTGTTCCAAAACAATTAGATGGAAACTGAATAGAACAATTGCAGAGTTGACGTTTTTCAAAGTTGGATAGTTTTTAACTCAATACAGCAAATGTAAAACCTCAACTCTCATGGCGGATAACACAAGACATGCTATATGTGTGAGACATGGTGTTTATATATATGTATATATATATATTTATTGTTTAATCAACTCTAAATTACTTTTCCAAGGTTTTCCATTGACAACTATTCAATATTATGACTTCTCCTTAGACTCTGCAGTGCAAAATATTACAGCTTTTGTTGTATTTTAATATATTAGGTACAGCTATAGCGCTTGAGAGGGTCTTACTTTTAGTTGATCTTGCCATCCCATTGGTTATATTTTGATGAATTTTATTAAGACCTTATCCAATAATTTCAGTAGAAATCCTTGTGGGATCAGGACTTTCTTGTGACCAAATAAAAAGCTGCTGGTTTGAAAGTGATCTTCTCCGTGAATCGTGTTTCATGCATCACGCACTATTGATACAAAAGACAATGGACCTTTATTTGCCCCTTCAAATTTCATCGAAATTCCACTAATGTGACTGCACCTTTTAGCAAAAGGGTTAAAGCTTTAAACTTTAAGAAAGGAGCCTATTGGCTGCTGGGCACATCATTGTGCCTTCTAACAATCAATTCAGCCTTCACGCCAATCAATGCGCGCGGGTATACCGGTGCTCATGCCATGATAATGACCCGCCCATGACAATCGGGCCCGGCTGGCCCCGCCGCCTCTAATTAATAATGTAAATCAACAACTGCCTGATTCCCAGGCAAATTGTCTGGCCATCTCTTACTCTGCACTTGTTGTGGCTGATGCCTTCATGCGTGCCCTCATCTGTCTGAGAGAGGGAAAAACAACATAAAAATGTGTCTCTATTCAAGCTGTGCCAAGACCAGCACACTCTGGGCCAGCTGGGATTGATGCGTGTATTGATTACACCAATGAGAATCAGCCTCTTTGATCAAATGCACATTGAGGCTGATGTGTCCTGCACATGATATGCTCTTTGTAGACTTGCCAGACTTGTTTTCTTATCCGCCTCGTGATAGGGGTTTTGAAACGCAGGATAACGGGGAACTCTCATATAGCTTTTTGTGCAGGGACATATGTGTTTGGTCAAGTAGCTTGATACTAGAGCGATTTCCTGTGGAGATGCTAATTTTAATAGTAGTTACAATTCTAAGTGATCTCAAGATATTATGGTTGTAAATCCATGCATGCAGCAGGGGATTTTTTCAATGATCTTATTTATTGATTTCACTAATGAATCTTTAAGCTTTTTAACATCACATTTTTATGGCCTTTCCATGTCTTGAGGCTTTGCTGCTTTATTTGGTTTATTAAGTGTCTTAAGTTATTCCTCTCTTTCTCCAGGCTCTCTTGGGTGCCTAGGGAAATCACGCTGATCAATATCGTATTTTAGAGGAATTGCAGCAAGAACATTCAAGGAGTATAGAATTTATGTGGCACCTTCTCCTGCTCTAATCAAAATTATAATCAAATGTAAGTTCTGCAACAATTTGAGCTTTGAAATTAAAATAAAACTTACAAGCACTGTGACGCGCCAGTAAGGTTTTTGCATGGTTCTTCTTTAGGAGGTCAGTTGAGTTGTATTCCAGAGCAATATGCTACGATTCTCTCACTATATTATGTTTTTTTTCGACAGAAAAGCTGCACTGTGATTGCTTTAGAATGTGTGTGTATTTAGCAATTATTCGAAGTTTGTCTTCTTAGTATATAAATCAAGGGATGTAATTTCAGCTGCCTTTATGATGGTCAAGGGCCATTGTGACAACCCAACCTCACGCTCGTCTCCTACTCATTTCAGCTGCGAGTGAGATCTCTCAGATATACCTGATGTGCACTTCCCAGCTCCTTTGCAGCATGCTGCTCTGGGCTTTCTCTTTCTCTGCAGCTGTTCCTGGAAAAAGTGAAGAACCATTTGCGCAAATGACCACAGCTCTCAGTAGTGAGTTCGGATTGTATGTTAGCATTGTCACGCTGAAAGAAAAACCTTTATTAGCTGCTAACTGGGTGAGTTATGACAATGTGCTGTGATTTTCCCACGTCCAATAGCACACTTTATTTGTGAAGTAAATACGTTTCTTTAAAAGTACTTTTGTCCTGTGGACTCAATAACACACTTTTCTGGCCTTAATGTGTGTATTTAATAGGCTCCATCAATGAAGGAATCGCATGCATCACTGTATACCTATAATTATTTGTGATTCTTTATGAAACATTTCCACCACTGTGTCATTTCCACCACAAATTATGTGCATGGTTGGACTGCTTTTGTTTCCAGTAGATTATGTGTATAATAAATTCCTAATTATATAATACTTGATTACATTTTTTGCATAATTTTACATTTATTGTGTCATTAGAAAAAGATTTTTAAATATTAATACATTTAATTCTGATATATCTCACTTTACAAGTTTAAATTTAATTCTAATTTCTTCACACATCTGTAGGCTAACTAATCAAGCTTTTTGTTTGGCTGTGGTAAATGTTAGTCACAATAGTTTTAAAATATCTGGAGAATAGGTTTTATATAAAACCATGAACTCTTGATATTTAATATTGAAAGTCTGTGAAACAAAAATCGCTAGATAAAAGTAATTCTAAAATTACCTGGGAAAAATAAGCTTTATGAATACATCACCTGCAAATATTTTTTTTTTTTTTTTTTTATTTGTTAGTTACCCAGAACACCCCCATTATGGTAAAAGTTGAAAAAGTCATATTGACTTTTCATATAAACTGCCTGTATGTGATAATTAAGTTTATTTGTTTATCTAATCCAAGGTGCCGGTATAACCTATAAATAATATCCAGGTTCCCTCTGCAGGGAAAACACACCAAGGCATTTTCTTGTACAGATAGCGAAAGCAAGAAAAGGGAAAGGGAAATATTTATACAGTCCCCTAATGTGGACTTTTGGCTGCAGAGATTCTTTGTGGAGCCCGGAGGGTGCTGTGTAGTGCTTCTCGCCCATGGCATGTTCATGGTCTGTGTGACTAACTGAAGCCCCAGTCCCCGTGCAGGAAGCCCTGCTTCAAGTCTCAGGGGGCCTGGGTGAGCTGCAGACGAGGATGTTGGCAGCGGCCGAGTTAAGCTCAGCTTAGTGCGAGATGGACCGTGACAGGTGACTCACCCATGCACTGTGCGTGTGGCAAGTGATGAACGCTTCTGGAATTTCCCTTTACTCCAACCTTTTTTTTCTTCTTTTTTTTTTTTTTTCATGTTCACTTTTTTATTGGAGGTTAATAGTAATGGTTTATGATGGCGAAGGTTTCTTTTTCCTAAAGTGTTTTCACGGTGCAGATTTTGAAAGGAACAACCCAGACTGCTTTAAAAAGAAGAAAAAAAGTGCTTAAAAGTTCTCTCTGAAATGTGGCTTCCCTTACAAGGCCCAGTGGTCATGGTGATCTGTAATGATTTGTTTTGTTGTTGGGTTGGTTTGCTGAAACGGAGATCCAGCCTACAGTTATCTGATGGTTATCAGTTACAGGGTTATTCAGTCACTGAAGTATCGGACACTCATGCATGCAGGCACTGCCAAATGGGTCGGATGCCCTGTGTGTGTGTGTGTGTGTGTGTGTGTGTGTGTGTGTGTGTGTGTGTGTGTGTGTGTGTGTGTGTGTGTGTGTGTGTGCGTGTGTGTGTGTGTGTGTGTGTGAACGTCTAGAGTTCATGGAGTGTGCGCTGTCTTCAACTGGTTTCTCATGGCAGGTGTGGACAGGGTTGAGCTCCTCACTGTCACAGGTGTGTATATTCAGATCCTCGGACAGTCCTGGACAGTCATGAAATGAGACACTAGTGGCCCTCTCTCTTCTCACTCTCACTTTTCCACTGTATCTATATCGTACTCATCTAACTAACCCTTTCTCCAACTGGAAAAAAGCCTTAGCAATGGGATTTGAGTCTGTGATCAGACTCTTCTTATTTCATTTTCATTTTATGTGAAGTTTTTCTTTGAAAAGCTAAATATTTCTTAAGGTGCAAATTACACTCATCAAATATGGCTTATTGTCAAAACCAAATATAAAAAAAATAACAACAACTAGGATCAGTGTGGCTAATTTAGAGGAATAAATAAAATCTATGTATTATAAAAGAAAAAAAGCTGTATAAAATAAGAAAGGATTGATCCTGATAATTCTTTTTGAAAATACTAGAAAATGTATGGTTTCAGAAGACATTTGGTCTATGTCAAATTTCAAAATGTTCTTTTCTATGCAGTCATTTGCTTTTCAATGTTCAATACTGTGGGTGAATTTCTTTTCGAGACGTTATAAAACACAACTCTTAGTATCACTTTTAATTTTCTGCATTTTTTATGGCAAGTGATAGGAGAGAAAACACAAACATTTTCAATTATAACTGCAATGAAATTCTCTACCCATAAAAAAATTTCAGTCCAAATAGATTCTTTGCTTTATCTCTTTCACTGAAGCGTGTGAGGTAAATCCAGACATGTTCAATTTAAACCGAATTTAAAATACATTTGTAGAAAACATAAAGTTGGCCAAATAGGATTTTACGTAGCACCACCTGCACAATACCTCTCCTCTCCTACACGCCCTTGAGCCTTCTAAAGAGGTGTGTGTGTGTGTGTGTGTGTGTGTGTGTGTTTGTGCGTAGAGAAGCCAATGTTTCGGAAAATGTCACTTTCACTGGCTGGCCGTGGCTTGTCGAGGTCAGGCTCGTGCAGGCTGATCCAGTTATTAAGTCCAAAATCCCATAAACAGCAGTCTCAGCCCAATTAATAATTTATATAATTAACATGCAATTTTAGCTGGGGCTGGCAGAGCAGGAGTCGTTAAGGAGGAGGGCTGTCATGGGGAGATAATTAGGGCTAACGCCAGCTGCGTCGCTAGGACCCCTGTTGGCAATTCCAGCACATTCCACACACACACTCTCTCTCTCTCTCTCTCTCTTCCACGTTCTCCTCAGCATGGTCGACTGACAATCTGGGCGATACAGGCTTTCCCAGCAAAGCGCGAAAGCCTCCTCTGACAGTATTAATAGTTGACAAACTGCGCCTAAAGCCTGGGGTAGCAGTGTTTCTGTCACTTGTTTGGTTTGATGTCAGTGTTAGCTGTTATAAATCAATAGTGTCAGGATTTGTAATGTTTATAGCAGAGCCAAGGTTTATTATTTCATGTGACTGTCATGGACAAATAGTATTTATCATAGCTGTCTATAAATTACGGCCGACAGACTGTTGGTTTACCCAAACCCACCCACTTAGCAGGGACCATTCCGACGTCACTTCCATATTTAAAGCAATTTATTTTCCCTGAGCTGGAGCCAGACGTTAACCCCACGCTGGATCTCTCCTTCTCTCTGTCGGCCCACGTGTGTGTGTGTGTTGCTGCAGTGGTTTCTTGCTGTCACATTAACACTTCCTAAACAGCTCAAGGGCAGACCTCAACACATGACCTCTCACATCTCTCTCTACCCAGGAATTTTTCTTTTCTTTTCTTTTCTTTTCTTAAACTTTGAAACCTTTTTTAATCTATCCTATTCTATTCTATCCTGTTCTGTCCTGTCCTGTCCCATACAAACTGTCCTTTTCCTTTGCTTTTCATATAAACGGATATTACACTTTGTTTTCATCCACATATGTTTCCTGGTACAAAAGTGTATTTAAAGAGTGAATAAAATCACTTTGCTTAAACGAGCCCCCTCACTAGTGTCAATGCTGTCTTTCAAGAGATAAAAAGATAATGTCTCTTATTCGCTCCAAGTAGTTTACTAACAGATTACACCAGCACAAACCATCTTTTTGCATTAAAACAGCTGGGATTTACTAAAAATAAAGTAAAGATTTAAAACAGTAAACACAGTAAAGATTTATCACTGTAAAGGCATGCACACAGTTATTTTCGCTACTGAACTTATCGAATATGCATTTTGCAAGAGTTTCTCTTTAAGTCGTGAAATTTTGGGAGGAGAGATGAAATTAATCATGCAATGTGATTTACAGTTGCGCTCATCAAACTATTGCCCTGGTATTTGTGCCATTATTTAACGTACAAATGTCTTAAAAGCAGGCGGTAATTTGCACTGCTTTTGATAGATTATGCTGGTCATTATGGAAATGATCTTTCTTTCTTCATGTGTTCTTTAACGCATGCATTGTTAGTTAATCACCCGTAGAATTTTTCTTTTCCCATCTGTGCATCTATGGAATTGCTTCTCTAACAATAATTTGCCCTGTTAAGGAAATCTGGTCCTAAAAACCTAATATTTAGGTTAAACTACAGGTTGCGTGACGTGCCCTCATCCTCAAGAAACATAGTAGTAGTGTTCAACCAATGGCATTTTTTGTTTACTTTTGTACAATAAATAATTTTGAGGGCTTGCTCGCGAACATAAAAATCAGCTGCAACTACTTGTGCTTAACGTATGACAAATTATCACAGCCTAACGCCAAAAATATTTCTCCCATGCACTCTCTCCCCTCCATCCTTAGAAACTGACCATTCCTTCTCACTCCACTTCCATCCTCCTTCCTCTCTCTCTCTCTCTCTCTCTCTCTCTCTCCGTGCCTTTGATGATAGCCGCTGTCTGTCTGCGTGTAAGAGATGTCTTTGGCCTTGAAATGATTTCTCGGTGGCCAGGCCCAGCTCCGTACTATTGATCAGTGGCAGCCATTGACTATCAGTTCCACTTGCAGCATAGGAGGTCATTAGTCCACCCACACACACACATTCATCAGAAGGCAGCCGTGGATCACTTAGAATGCTAATGCACACACTCAGGAGCTGACAGCTGACCAGGGGGAGAGAGAACGGCGGCAGAGTGAGCGAGCGAAGCAGGTGGCTGTAGGGTTGTTCCCTTGTTGAGGAGGGGGGCGACCAAGGAGCGCATGCCAAATTGTTGCCGTGCTGCAAGGTACAATCAGAACTCCGTATTCCTATTCTTAGCAGCACGACCACTAATAATGCGCCTCTTAATATCATACCACCCTGTGGCCAAGCCTCAGAAATAGTGACGAAAAAGAGAGATGACATTGGCTATCCAGCCTTTACCTGCATTTGCAGTCTCTTCTGACAAGGGCCACCATGTCTGACTCATTTTGTTTTAGCCTACGGCTGAACGCGACTATACTCTTTAAAATAAAAAAAATAAATAACACTTAGAAGTAAGAAAAGAGTGAGAGCAGAGAGAGAGAGAGAGAGAGAGAGAGAGAGAGAGGGCTTTATAATTGGGCTGCTGGCATGGCTGAGGTAGGTGGCCAGCCTCCGCCTGCCTTTTGTATATTCATGACCCCTGACTTGATTGATGGAAGGATAGCGTTGGTGACACTGTCATTTGCAAGTTGAAAAGGTAGCACAGTGGCTGAGCCGGCGGCTGGGGTCCAGGCTAGGACTGTGGTACAAGCTGAGCTTTAGAAAGAGAGGGAGAGGGGCTCATTTCTATGCTGATGATATCCAAAGCCCTTCATTTCCTTTGTCTCCCAGTGGAATGACATCTGCTGACAACAGACACTTTCCAAAGGGCTCCACAGTGAAATTGCCAGAACAGAAGGAAAGAAAAAAAAGTAGAATTCTGGTTTTAATGTTAAACAAGTTCAAAAACAAATACTGTATATCATTGAAAATAGAATGAAAATTCTTTGCAGCTAATAAAATATAGATTTAGTATTCTATATGATCTCGCTTTTTTGTGGTTCTGACATTGCAACTGTGAGAGTATATCGCTGTAACATATTGTATGACTGTAGGCTGCATTATGCATTTACATATAAACACCTCAATGCGAACCACAACTGTATTTGGATGGCTATTGCAGTCTTAATAAGGCCATTTTTGCATACAAAGATGTTTTAAAGCTACAGTAGCAAAAACAGGCTGTGAATAAAATTATTTATAATTCGATTTAAATACTTTTATTTGAAATTACATTTTTATTTTTTCGGATTTGTAATGAAAGAAATACATATATTCTCATTGATAATTTATCCTCTTTTTGTTTAAATGTATGTAAAAGTCAGACTAAACATCCTACAGTGTTCCTACATGACAGGCCAATTTGTGAAACATTAACGCTGTCAGACACATCTATACACTCCGATCTGCCTCACAGTTTCCAGCTGTGATGTGAAATGTGCAGGTGTAGTCTGTCTTTGTATTTACAATTCACCCATACATGAAGTGTAATTACCCCTGTGGAGTCGGTTGAAGTCCACAAATGAGGGCACTGCGCTGAGGGCTCCCTGGCAGCTGACAGAGAGCCAGAGAGAGAAAGAGGAGAAATTAGTAAGTATCAATTATGACAGTGATACTGATGAATGCTCACTCTGAAAGGTGTCAGATGAAGACTGCGTGTAGGGACTAAAACCCCAGAAGACTGCAAGATTTAAATGCGCTATGGGGTCTGTGTCACTTAATGCTGTCTGTAAATGCTAAGATGAGGACAACAGATGGAAGAAGATGAGCTCACAGAGGGGCTGTACAGACCAAACATAGACCAAAAGTTTTGCTGCTGTTTCAAAAGTCTCAATGTCAAAGGTTTGTGTGCCAAAGTTTGGATTTACTTAGAAGAAGTATTTAATGTATTCAGTAAACTTTTTTGAGGTCGATGAGAATTAGTTTGGTAACTGCTTTCTATATTTTAGTTTAGTTTTATTTAGAAAAAATATTTTCCTGTGATTACAAAGGTTAATTTTATAAGCCATAACTTTAGCGTAATGCAGAATCCTTCAGAAATCATTTTAGTATGCTGGTTGGCGTTCAAGATTAATTTCTTATTATCTTCCTTTGGAAGATAAGATTAATTTCCTATTATACCATGTTGAGATGCTTGATGTTTTGTGGAAACCATGATATACTTTTTATGTTCAAACCTTTATTTATTTTAAAATAGAAATCCTTCCAATGTTATAAATGTCTTTACTGTCAACTATTTAATTCATCTTCAGCTGATTAAAAGTGTAATTTTCTTCAAAAGTATATATACTGGAAGTTGATAAAATCTCATTTAGCTAGCTAAGTAAATATATGTGTGTGTTTATAAGAGACGGAGACATCATGTAGTTGCAATTTGTCTTCTTTCTAGTATTGTCTTGGATGCCATAGATATACAGGCATGAAGGGAGAGAGAAAGAAAGAGAGAGGGAGAGCGAGAGGAGCGCAAGTGTGATGGATAAGCTCAGGGGGCTGTTTACAGCAGTGTGTAAAGCATTAAAGAGCTGGCAGAAGGGCCATTAGCATAAAATGTTTAAATCAGAAAAACAAACTTATGTACCCAAATGAAAATGTTTTCCTGCATTAATCTGGAGCAGAAGGCTCTGGTAGAACAATTAGTGCCTCTCTGTCTCGCTCTTTCCCACTCTTTCTTTTCCCAACTCACTCTTATTCTCTCTCTTCTGCCTCTCTTTTATTCCTCCGCAAGTGTTTATGTTTAAAGACCTAGGACGGCACTTCTCCGTCCTCTATTAGTGCCAAGCTTCAGACACTTTAGAGACCCTGCTTCAAGAGTTGGCGAGCAATTGTCAGCCTGGTGTATTATGACTGAGTTTGTCAGACAACTGTGAAGTTTCACAGACTAGCCATGAGGCATCAGACTTCTTCGTCTCGCCTCCTCTCTCTTCCGGAGCTTCTCGTGCTGAGGACCAGACTGAAGCTTGGCTGATTTAAGGTACTTGTAAAAGTGTCGGCTTTTAAATACTGTTTGCATGCCGCCACCTCCCGGCAGACATTTCATATTCAGCAGATTTACATGATGGCCATTATTATGATTTTATGAAGCGTGAGCTTTTAAATCTATTGCCTCAGAAACGCTGGGGCAATTTCTGAGATAGCTCACAAGCTCATGACTAGAAGAGACCGCAAAGATTCTCAAAGTGTGAAGAGCTCAGAGCCTTTTTTAAATATGCCAGTCCCTCTGCCGCAAAACCTAGTGAGGCGGCATTTGGCTGCATCACAGGTGCTGCTGATTTAAAGTCAGATTAGAAACTCATGCAACTTAATTATATGTGTATTATATATTACATTAAACCTATTCACTTTTCTTAATAAATCACACGTTAAGGCAGTGAATGTGCTTTATGTAATGTTTAATTGTTGAAGTGGCATTTGAGATTAACTCTGTGTATTTGAATACTCAAGGGAATACCTAGTTCTAAGCAGGTTCACCATGATGTTCTACCTTGGACCTGTCAGTATTTTTTAGTCAACCACTACATCTAATCTTGTGACCAAATAATAGCCATTTCTAATCCAGAAATGATACACAACCAGGTACCACTTCCTTTGAAGTAGTTTTAGATGGAGAGTTTACCATTCGGTGTTTCCATTAAAAGAGTGTATGGGGATCTCAAGATGCCTGTGTGCTTTAGTCTGAGGAAAATCCTTTCACGGTAACTCCTGTTTGTCATGGAATAGCATAAATCCAGTCCGGTTTTTTAAGATATGCCCTGTCGACACTGCCTTACATTAGCTGTGTTTGTTTAAATCCAGCTGATAAGCCTTCAAAGTTCAGCTGCTCAAATTCCCCTTCACTGAGAGGTTTTCTACCCCTTTTTCTCCTCAAATGTTAAACTTCGCATAATTTACGGCAGTCTGTTCCAGCACTGTTGGCCTGGCTCTTTCGACCTGCCTCCATCCATCTTTACAGTAGTGTAAGCACTGATAGCAGAACATGCTAGGTGCGTGACAGAACCTCCTCTGTGGGTCTGACTTGACGCTTCTCTCGTGGGAGAGTTATGGCTGTTTTGCAAGACTGGCGGGCCAGGAGGGCTCTCCTTGCTGCAGGGGTGGAGTGATAGATTCAGCTGCCCGAAGCATCCCAGCGTGTTTATCCATATTAGTATGGCAGCTTTCAGAAGACATTTACCCTGAAGGATTTATGGATGAGCTTATGTGTGAATAATTAATGGCAATTAATCCCACTACAGTAATAGGGCAAGTCACAGGAAATTAAGCTGCAGCTGAGGCCCCCACAAACTGTGGAGGAGGAGAAGGAGGACGACAGGCGAATGTGGACATGGCGGTGCTTGCTGAGCAGCAGAGGGTGGCTCGGTGGCACGGTGAGTGCCGGTGTGCCCATGCGAGATTGGCAGCCTCCGGTGTGGCGTATGGGTGACACAGATGCTCAGCGGGCATAGAGCCGCTTGGGCAGAAGAAATAGAGCTGTTAGTGATATGGAGCAACATTCTTTATCTGTCTTTTCATTATTTTCTGCATGTTTTTTTAGCAGTCCTTGTTTCTGCCATTGCAAATATAGTAATTGACCCATTGCCTTTGAAATCCGAGGTCCACAGAGATTAAGACAGCCATCAGAAATCATCTTCTTAATTCTCTTTAATAAAAAACCAAAATTTATGGCATTTCTGAGCACCTGGGCCATAAATGCACCTGCGTGCTAGGCTGCCAGGAAGACCTGGTGGGGTAGAATTCCAGGAGGCCCACTAATCTCATCCGACATATGCCGCTAGACTTCTGATGAGCCGCTCAAGTGCAAAGTATACAAAATAGCACTACCCATTCAGAGAGCTTTCTAAAATAGGCCAAAGGCAGATTTGTGCTTTCATTGAGCAAGTGGACATGGGGAGATGTTTGGATTGTGTTAGCTCTAATTGAGACGGAGTCCATGAGACGCTGGTCTATTTTTCCCGCTTAGTCCAGAGCCTGCGTCCAGGCCTTTTCATGCCTGCCTGTGTGAATTTCCTCTGTCCTTTCTTCTACTGTTACTTCCAATTACGCTGTTGGTGCACATCACTAATTCGTGTGCCAGGCCTCAGATCAGCCTCCTGGTTTCATCTTCTACCCATTTCCAACACAATATGACCTTCATCTGTGTTTTTCTTTGCTTTTTTGACATGCCCCGCGGTCAATTTACATTAAAATCTTTCGGCGCATCCACAGGGCTCCAATACTGGGTCTGTTTTTTTAATTGTATTTTTTTGTATTAATTTGTGCTTTACACTTACCTTAATACATTAACTTCAACATAATGTACATGAATTAAATGCTAACTCCTGTTGTTCCATTTTAGGTGTTTGGTATGATGGGAATAATTATAAACTTGAGAGTTTAGACTGCTTTTTTCTGTATTCACTACCAGTTTTTGAGCAAAGTCTTCTCCCTAGCGCCATTGAAGTGGCAGCGTGGTTCATTTCTTTATAACACGGAGGGAGGAAAGGAGTGTTTTTGACTAATAGGGGTTTAGAGTGGCATATGGTGAGGCTCCCCACTGTGATACATTACATTAACTCCACCCCTGTCTCATACATAGCCTGCCACCGACAGACATAAGATTAAGAGAACACACACCACCCTACCTTAGCTCTCAAATACTCCACTTCAAATAATGAGGAATTTATTGAGGAGCTCAAAGATGCTCCTCTCACACCTCCTTTACTCTCTTCCCCCTTATCAGGACGCCACAGCAGAGCAGCGATGCCAGAGTGCCGCTATGTGGATGTGCATGTTTCTCTAATGATGGCACGCCTGCTTTTTCTTTCTTCTCTGTCAATTTACTGTAAAAATAGTTCAGTTTCACATAATTAGTCACATAGTTAAAGCTCATATGTGTTAACCCTTTTTAGCCATCCATTATAATATTAGAGTTAAAAGTTAGCACAATACTATTTGCGCCTGACTGTTCCCTAGCACCATCTACATGCGCTTCTACATGCACAGATTTTTCTCTCCATTGCTTCCTCAGATAATCGCATAGAACCCAAGACTCAGCGAGTCCTTTTAGGCTCCAGACAGGAGAGCAAAAGGGAGGAGAGTAGGTCGCGGGTCGGAAATGGCAAGGTCAGCAGGTTCTCTCGCCGTTGCACAGAATCTTCCGGATAAGGAAATAAATGAGGCAGTTAGCTGCTAACGGAACGCGGTGTCACCGCTGACAAGTTAAAGGCTAACCGCCGACTTCGCCACGCCTTCAAATCTCTGGGTAGGCTAAGCTTCAGCATCAGTGTAGACATCCTGTTAAAGTGTCTGGGAAAAGTGCAATGGAAGCAGATATCATGCAGTCCAGCCTACTGGATTCAGCTGATACAGGAAGCAAGACAGAACAGTATAGGTGCGCATAATACAGCTATTAGCTACACATCAGCAAATGCGCATAAATCAGAAAACTAGTTCGATATATTACTTGCACTCTTAATCATTACAAGTCACATTAATAAGTGGTGCATTCCTCTATGAAAACAATGATAATGAAAATATGCTTTCTTGGCATTATTGTATTAATTTTAAATCAATTTATACATCCTAAGGTTTTTTTATGAAATGCCTTTAAATAAAAGCCAGTTTCAATGACATCATTCTGTAGGAAGTAAAATCATTCTGGAAAACAACAGCGATACATCAGTAAGTAGTTTGTTTTCTGGCATTAGTTGTTCCAGTCCATTTTGTTTATATAATTGCAGAAATCTGCATATTATCAAAATTCCAAAAGATTCTGTGATAAATAATCAGGCTAAGTGATCTATAAAGATAAAATAGTAAAGATTAAGAGTCTAGAAGGTACGTCGCATAAAAGTGAATGATATTACTCACAACAGTTTTCAAAATAATGCTTGCAACCCCACCCCCCCAAAAAGCCCAAAAGATTAATTTCTTACATTTCATTTGACAGTGTCATGTCCCCAGAAGACGTGCATAAAATCCAATTGAGGGAAAGCACAGAGACTGTACTCTGCATTTGTGTTTTCTTAATGGCATCTACACAAGCAAAACTTTATTGGAAGATGCAGCATTATAGCTGGACGGGACCTCAAGACGTAAACGTAATCGTACTAAGGACGCACTTGTAGTGCGGCTGATGTCCTGAGTGTAGCCCCATCCTCTTTCCTCCCATCCAGCCCTCTCACAATTAAACATCCAAAGCACACAGAAGAGGGACTCAGGTGAAAGTGATGGCGTAATGCCATTAGCGTGACATTTCCAAAGTGGACTTATATAGCTCTGTGTGTTTTCTTTTAATTAGAGTCCAATTGTTTTAATGGCAAAGTTTTATTCAGAGTATTTGTATCTACATACTCTCACACTGGACACATTCTCCGCTTTCTTTTCCCCATCTTCTCAGTACTCTCTCTTTCTGTCTCTCTCTCTCTTTATATTTTTCTTGGTTCTGAATTGTCCATTGCAGTGAGTCAGAGCCACACTACAAGAGAATATAAGGTGCAATGTGTTGAGGCTATTTCTCCCTGAGAAATCCCTGCAGGGCTGCGCCAGTGACAGCGCCTAGTGACGGGCTAATGGAGCAGTCTGAGTGTGTGTGGTTTTATGCGGAATGCGTGTGTAAGGCACATCCCTTTCGCCCCAGCGCTGACCCCTTTGTGGGCCTGAATTCTCAAATGTTTGGTTTGGATCAAATCACTTAATCTGTGTCTCTGCTCGTAACCCCAACGCACAGGCCTCGGAGGGAAGCAGAGATAAAAAGAAAGGAGAAAGCCATTGAGATTGGGAGATGGAGGGATTGCTGGAAGAGATATACTGTACATTGAGAGCTGTGTTTCAGTCAGTAGGCAGTATGTATTATTTCACACTACTCCTGGCATTGTCCTCCGCCAATTGTTTTGACAGGTAAAACGGTCAGGAAATCGTGGCAAGGGAATTCTGTGTATTCCCACAAAATGGCAGGCATCGGCATTTAATCACAGAGTCTATGGTGTGAAACTGCTCTCTATTGAAATGTAACGAATTTGCTGCGCCAGGTATGGGGCGCATCCTCTTATGCGCTGAAGACTATTCCGGAGGGATCGCCTCTCGAGATAGAATTCGCCTATGCGTCTCCAAACAGCATTCCCTGTCGCCCAGCAATCACCGGCGCTCCTTTCATCAACTTGCAACAGCTCCTCTCTTGATAGGAGCACTATACTCAGCCCAGCGTGTCACACGCAAGACAACAACCGCCCACTCATGCCTAAGCGTAGCGAAGTCTGAGGCAGGAAGAATGGGGGCTAAAACACGCCTGAGCCTTGGAGAAATATTTGAGGATCAGCCAAAGATATATTCCAAGAACTCGAATGCATAATATATTCGGGGCCTTTCGCGGAACATAAGCTGTTGTTTTGCTGTCTACCCTGTTTCGCACCAATCAATGGCGAGATGAAACAACAGAACGGGAGGAGGGTGGTGGTTTAGAGACGGGCTTGGTCCTCCCATGCCGGCTTGTGCGCCTGCTCTCCGAAGTTCCTCTTTCCTGGGTGAAACGATAGTCGGTGGTGGGGGAGCTAAGGACTCTCAGTCAGTGCGTGACACTGCATCAGTGCATGCATTAATTATGCAGCCCGCCAAGGAACCAGAGCGAGAACGTGTAAGACTAAGAGATGGAAAGATAGGAGGGAGAGATGGAGAAAAGAAGGAGATGGATAAAACAGATCTGTGTGTGACAGGACAAACAGTGGAACGGAATGAACTGTTTAAGAAATGGCTCCAGAGTCCATTTTAACCTGGAGGATTTCTATAGCGGTGCAGGGTCATACATTTACGAATGAAGTCATTATAATTGACGTAAACCTGCTGTGACCCTTAAAGCCACCGTGAAGTCAAAAATAACCTGTGTTCTTTCCTAATGCAGACATTCCTGGTCTTATTGTAAACTATTCATTGGTGCTTTTTCCAAAGAACAAAATGGTCTTGTAATGTTCAAAACTTGCTCTTACTGAGAAATGGCTTTTCCTTTAGTTTTTCTTTCTGTAATTTAATTTAGTTAAAGTAGTTTGTTACGTTGTTATTATTAGTATTATCATTTTGCATTTTAGTTTTGATCTATTAATTTATTTAGTTTGTATGTGATTATTAATTTAGCTAGATTTCAGTTTATCTAGCTTTTCAGTTTTCCTAGTGTTTTAGGCTGCTCAGTTAATGTGCTAATTTCAAGTGTCTAATGTCAGTACATTTTTCACTCATAGTTTATTGTTAGCTGCTGCCATTTTATTTGTTAATGATGGCAGCTTATTTCAGGACTTTGAATACTTTGATAAATATGTGCACCAAAAACACATTAGTAGACATGTTTCTTTATTTATTAAATATACTTTTAGGATTTGTTTAAATTTTGAAAATGTGTTTTAGTTGTTAGTCTTAGATTTTTGTTACTGTCAATTTAGCTCTGTGTTAATAAGATTAACATTTACTGACATTCAGCCTTGTCTAATAATGACATGTAACATGCCATTTTTGGAGGGCTGTTTGGCCAGAAAGATTGTAGATGAACCAGTTCAATCATCCAAATGAAAAAAACCTCTGAAATGCTGGGTCTTGGAAGATAGTACTGTTAAAGTAAAGAATCCGTCACAAACTCATCCAAATAAATAACCAAGGCTTATTTACATTCAGCCAAGTGACTGTTTGCAGAAATGTTTCAGTATCTGCAGATTCATTTGGGCTGTCACAGTTGTGTTAGACAGGGCCAGCTGTGTTTAAGATATGACTCTGCTTTTTAAGATGGACCAAACTGAACTGACATGTAATGACAGTGAACTCGCCATGGCAGGCAGCTCCTCCATGAGAGATTCTAATTTTGCAACCCTGTCCTAGATTTAGTACAGCCCTAGCACAGCAGTTTCCTTCCTGTGTGCACACACATACTTACGGCTCACTGTGCTGTCTCCTTTCCTGTCACTCATCCTGCATCATCCACCATAATTCAGAGGTGATGCTCATGACTCTCACTTTGCCATCATCAGCCTTCTGCTCTGTAAGTGTTCCAAGGTTTGAACCTATGGCTGTCAAGATCTCTTCTATATTCAGGGATATATATTCTGCTTGTCCGGCAGTATCGCAGAGGCGCTTTTGGAATAGTACTAATTGAGTCAAATGCAAAAAGTCTGGAAATTTTATTCTGTTGATCTGAAGTTACAGTTTCATGAACGCATGAATTACTACCGCACATTATTCCTCATCAAGACTTCCAAGGCTTTATAAAGATTTAACCCTCTGCTGGATCCGCATGCTCATTTCTAGCGCAGCACAATTTTGATCCTCAGGAAAACTGCTGTTCCGAATTGTCACCCATGTCACTTCCATTTTTCCACAACACAAAAAGAAGTTATATCTTGTATTATATGGTATCTCCACAGGGTGTTTCTTCCTTCCCTGATCTCTGCAGTTATTGAAAAATAAATGCTGTTAACTACTGTCTGAGTGGGCTTTGATTCAAAATGGCATGAAAAGGAGCTGGCTGCTTTACTCTCAGAGCACAATTGAAACCATTAACTAATTATTCACTTTCTCCGAATGTATTCATTTCTTTATTCTATCGTGGATCATACATAACCATATTCCTTTTGACGGCAAAGTATAAAAAAGCGATATTAGCAGCCCAACACAGCATGGAGCTACATTGCCCAAACGGTACGGTTCTGGTGGAAGGAAGTAGGTGGCACTTGAGGAAAATCTATGGATTCGCTCTCCGAGGAATGACATGCGCTGCATAGCTTTAATTTCAGCCTGTTATACTTTAAACAAATTCACGCCCGCCCACGGACCTCTTAAATATTTAATTTGACAACTTTTTAATCCGTCACTACGCTGCGATGAAGTAATTGTCACGTGTCGGGAAAAAGAGGAGAGGAGGGAAAAAAGATTAAATTATACTTCATGGAAATGTGAATTAAAGCGATTTAAAAGGTGCCGGGCTCTTATTTGTTTTAGGACCTCGAGTAATAAAGCCAAGGCGGGAAGAAGGATGACTTTTCCTCATGTAATTTGCGTTTGTTTATCTGAGGGCTTTGGCATTACAAAAGCCGGAGTCCCTGGTGATTTGCCCGGCTGGTGTTCCTGCGATCTACAGTCTGCGGGGGCTTCAAACCATAACCTGTACTAATGGAGTTCACAGGTCTGCCCACGGCACACACACGGTTCCAAACTCAGCGCCGCCGCATATGACCGATGACATTTCACGAGTGCTTAAAACCTATGCCTAAGCTATTGACCTCGGTTTTGCTTGATAATGTGGAGCGGAGGGAAAGCATTTGCCGGTGAAGCGAAACCTTCAGTAAAAGTGCGACAAACTCCTGAGCTCGCGACGGTGGCTAACTGTCTTTCAGCATGCCTGATCTTTCTTCTTGATCACAGATTAGCTATCACTTAGAAAGACATAATGCCCTTTCTATCTCATCTGCAGAGAATGGGAACAGGACAGATTATACTTCTACCCATAATCCTGAGGGGCTGAGTAGAATCCAACATCCTCAGTGTTTAACGGACTCTTCAATTTAATCAGTTTAAACATTATATGAAAATGATGGCTTGCTGTTTGCTCACATATATGTCGCTCCAAAAACTGCATGAGATATTCTTTCTCCTGGGGAACATAAAAGAAGATATTTGGACAAATGTATTTGTCATCCGCCATACAATGCAAGTTTACTGGACATTGCTTTGTTGACAACTTTCTTCAAAATTCTTCAAAAAACTTTCCTTTAAAATGCTACTTATTTCATCCAGAGACTCTTCCGCATTTGTCTCTTTGTGCTTTTAGCTTTATCTTTCTGTAGATTTACCCCCTGACTTTCCTCACCCTCTCACCCTGAAGTGGAGGTGTGCAAGTGCCTGCTTGTGTTCTGCCAGTGCCCAGCTTTGCAGGGGCATGGCGCCGAGAGCAGCGGGCACCCTTCAGGCTCTCTACCTTTCATCCACTCCTGAAGGTGCAAGCGCCCCTCAGGGTTACTGAGCCTGCCCTCCCCAAATGGCTGTGCCGGGAGCCGATAGAGGAGAGAAATGATTAAAAAAATGAGAACTGGCTGAATCTTGCTCTTGTCTACTGTATAATGTTTAATAATGAAGGCATTTTTGTGTCAGAAATTAACTTTTATATTAAGGAGCAATTGTTTATCCTCTGAGTTGTTCTTCTGGGCCATCTTGCAATGCTTGATTTTTCTAACTATATTAGCGGCGCAAGTGCCCTTACATCAAATACTCTGAATCAATTACTGATACTAGTTGAACTAAGTATAGATGTTAGCGTAGTAACATTAAATTCAACATTATATTAAATCAATCCATCTATCTGTCTAGCAATTTGTATGCCATTAATAGACTGTGTTCATATGTTCATTGAAAGTAGTATCTAGAAAGGCAATACACACACACGCACACACACCACTATTACTGTGCAACAGAGGCAGCTGAGATTTATGAAGTCCACATGTTTAATACATTTCATTTGGTCCATGGATTTGTACTTGCTTTGTTTTTTTTTTTTTGTGCGTCCACTATGTTATATTCATCCGTACTAGCCAGTATTAATAAGGGACTCAAGAAGAGAGGAGCACGGGTAAATAAACACGAGTCTCTTATAGACTCTCCTTGAGAATATAAGGACTGCACAGTACATGTTGAGTGCTAGCCTCAATACATAATGTCCCAGAAAGCAACAGCCCGATAAGGAGAAAGTCGAGAGCAGCGTCATATAATTCCAGCCTTCATTTTAGACAGTCAGATATGGAGAGTGTAGACTGAGAGTGAAATATCGCCATGTGAATTTAAATCCTCTGCTGTCTCCATTTTCAGGAGGAATCCATTCATTTGTATACATCCCATGAAGACGGTGAATGGAGGAGCGCATGAGGCAAAAAGTGAGAGGAGTTGGAGAAAAAAGAAAATAAACAGATTACTCCACTACCCATGCGGTCACTAAAATATTTGCTTTGCTTATGCTGGTTTTTCAAAGGAAATAAAAGAGAGCAAGTGAGGAAATCTAAAGTAGACCTTCTTTCTCGAGGTACCTGCTAAGCAGGTGAGAGTTGTTTTAGAGGAGTGTTTGTTTTTCTCAATGGGCTTTCCATTTTGATGGCTGAAAGTGCCATCACTTCCATTTAAGCAGCAACAGGGAAACATGGGGTTAAGAGAGAGATAGGAGGAATAAAAGATTGGACTCTTCTTTGACTGTACGAGTAATGAGGGCTAAAGAGAGTTCACAACCTGACTAAACAGCTAGCTGTGTTAGCTGCTGCCCGTAGCGTGATACCTGGTTAGCTCTTGTGTTTGTTTCGCTTTGTGGCTGCAATGCACTTGCATGGATGCTTTGTTTATATGGGTAATGCGGTGTATTTAATGTTGAGCAGATATGGCTTTTGGGTGAATGCCGCCGGGCTGGGATTGAGGGGCCATAATGTGGCTACAGCCATCCGCGAGCAGAGGCTAAGCAGCCCACCTCCGTCCCGCATGGAAGGCGCTCCTCCTACTCACCGCCGCTTGTATTTATGGACTAGTTTTACTGGCCTCAGACAAGGCGCTTACACCAATCTGCTCAGACTCAGGGTTGTTCGACATTGCCGTTTCGCCTCTGAGTTAATACGTCCCTAAGCAAAAAAAAAAAAATGAAGAAAGATATTGTCTGTAAAACCAACGGGAATGTGAAACGACAGTATTGCAGCACTGACACTTTTCTCACACTGAGAACCTGTATGGCAATGCTCAAAATATGCTACAATCATGAAAACGCTATATAAAATAAATGACGCCAAATTTAATTGAGTCAGTAACTTTAAAATGGGATATCGGTCACATTGCAAAATATAACCTATAATAATACACACCAATACATAAACATTATCTTTTATAATACTTACAGTAACTGTACTACTTGAGGTATTTTTGTTGGAAATAATTGTTACCTAGGTAAATTTATGCATGAGTACCTCATTGTTAGTTACTTATTTTGGCAGTTGAAACAACTACAAATACACACTTTATTTCAT